>NC_039245.1:6707485-7007485 GCF_003368295.1 Carassius auratus | reverse complement strand
CCCCTGTCTATTCCCGAGCACGGTTCCCCAGCACCAGATCACAGCAGGTGGGCATTGGTCCTCTGCTTTAGGTTGTCTTGGTTTTAAAGTTCAGAATAGTTAAACATATTTTACTCTACGACTGAAGGTTCTACAGAAGGGGTGACCGGAGCTTTCGTAAGGCTGAGAAGCAGCGTCTTAAAGCTGAGAAGCGCCAGCTCAAGGCGGAGGTGAAGGAGATCAGGAAGCAACTGAGAATGGAGAGGAGGGGACTGCAGTGGAGCACTGCTGGAGAAGGGAGCTCTTCACCCGTCCTGCTGCAGCCACGTGCCACACAGGCAAATAGCCCAGAGTAAGAGCTTACACCCCTTTACCACCTGAGGAAGAGCATATTAAAGTGATAGTTCCCCCAAAATTGAAACTTCTGCCATTTACTCAACGTCATGTTGTTCCAAACTTGTATGATGTAATTTTTAAAGAATCATTATTGCCATGAACAAATACCTGATGCCTTTTTGGCAGCTTTCCCCCCTTCCATCATATTAGTCCTATATTAAAATTTCAACTGCTTAATAGGGGTGTGCAATATAGACTACAATAATATCATAATTGTTGTTTAAATGATATGCGATTTGACATTGTTGAGTCTACGCAAAAACACAGCCAAAGAGTGCACACATACACTGAGATGTAGGTTAGAATAATGTGTAAGCACATTTTTGAGTTAACGCGTTCACTGTGTGATTTAGTCCATTAAAAATACACATAGGCCTCATTTATGCTGCCAGTTAAATGTGACCCAATTCCGTTTTTTTTTGCACATATGTGACACAGATCGGATCTGTTCTGTAACAGTGTAAACGTCATTGTATCAGTGGAAATAAATGGGAAATAAATCAGATATGTGCCAATGCAACTGCCATGTAAACATGCAGATCAGATTTACTGAGGCATTATGTTCTGTACATCATCAAATGATGTGACAATTTGATACTTCTCTGCGGTTTGTGACCCGTGCTGGCAAAATTAATGTAAATTCAAATGGGCTATTTTGATCTACAGGCAATATATATATATATATATATATATATATATATAAATACCACGTGAAAAAAATGCTCCAGGTAGTAATTAGACATCTAAAATTATCTTTATTTTTCTGTTTTCTGAGAGGATGACCTCTTGCTTCTGCCGCTGACTGTCATTCGAAGTGCGTGCATATAACATTCCCGATAAATACACATTTACAGAATCACAGTTTTTCAGTATTCACACAAACATAATCTGTTCTGTTTTAAGTGAACGCTTTGGGAACTGTTGGGGTAAAACATCTGATGTGTAACATTATAGTACATCCGTGCATTACAGTATAGGACATCTGTATCATGTATCATAATGTTTATCTAACAATAAAAGAAAAGAGGAAATCGCTTCATTGAACTGCTTTTGTAGTATTAATAATCAATTAATTTGTAATGAACAAATTTTTTACATTGACTGTTTGTTTTTCGTACATGAATGCTTAAGTTTAGATATAAATTATTAAAGGTAATGCATTATTTGTATGTTTGTTTTTTTATGCAATTTGTTCTATTGTTTTTCTCATTTATAAAAGCAAAGATAAAATAAAATAAAAATAGCTGTATTGTGTGATTATTAATATAGTAATTAATAATAAGAAAAGACAGAGGACTTCACTCTATCAATTTCAAACGGGTGTGGCGCAGTCATTTTTTTGTGAGATTCCAACAAATCATAAATAATTTTGAAGGTCTTTTAATAAAGAAAGTTTTTTTTTTTTTTTTTTTTGCTCATTGTGAATCTTCTTGTCAGCACAGGTCACATTATTCTCAGGAGGAAGCACGTTGAGCCAGTAAATGACAACAGCAATGAATCAATCAGCTGTTTGAACTAATCAGTTGAATGAAAACTCAATGACTCACTCATGAAGTGATTTGCCACCTACTGCCAATTTTAGGTTTATATTTAAAGTATATTTTCCCTTTCTCCGCAAAAATAATTTCAGATATCATGATTTTAAAATATCAAAACATTATTTATGCATTTATTACTGCATTCATGTACTACATTGTTAAACAGTCTGTGTAAATGCATCTAAATGCCAATTTTAGATTCTGTGCCAGCACTGCATTGCAAACAAATTTTGCTGGTACTGATCTCATTTGATTGTTAACAGCCGAATAATTTATTTCTATTTAAAGTTTTAAGAATTAAACAATTTGACAAAAGTTGATACATACATTTATTTAGGTTTGAAAAAAATCACCCTAGAAAAGTGCATTTCTGTTACTTCTGTTAAACCTGCCAAAATACCACAATAACATGCCCAGCAAAATCAAGTCTACTTATCATTATCGAGAATCAAACACCTCTGCTGCATAAGATGTTTTTCTGGCATTTGAGAATAAAGCTATCTATTCTACTTCTTATTACCCCATCATGACTGGCTGAGCCATGTTGAAGTGTAATGTAGGGGCCCATGTGTTAATGTAGTCATTTACCTGGCTGACACCAGAAAAACTCTGTATTTTTTATTTGTATTGATATTTAATTACATTTCATCATTTATTAATAGTATAATAATTAAAATCAAATGTTATATTATTAATACAAAACGTTACAATGTTACAAAAACTATTATGTCAGCCCCACAAAGGAAAAAAAAAAAACTCCCCAAAGTATAATCTTACTGAACTGATCACAAGAGTTTAAAATGTAATTAGTGATGATAAGATGCCATTTAATTTACACTGTCTTGGTTGCAGTCGTCCTAAACGTCCATGCCCACTTGCTGTGCCAGCTATGACAGCTCTACTCTTGGATGAAAACCTGCCTGATGGATCACGTCTGCGTCCTGGGACCAAGTTCATCAAATACTGGAAAATGAAGAACAGTGGCAGAGTGTGCTGGGACTCTGAGACCAAGGTACACTTTGACTCTCAAACAGACACACACAAATCTGTATACACACAAGAGAAAATTGGAACCTGATTGTGTCACAATTCGTCCTCAGTTGAAGTTTATGTGGGGGAACTTGGCAGTGGGCTCCGGTGAAAGATGGCGGGAGGTCGCAGTACCCACTCTACAGCCAGGTCAGGTGGGTGTCATCAGTGTGGCACTTTGTGCTCCGACGTTAGAGGGCACCTATACGTCCCATTGGCGCCTGGCACACAGAGGAGAGCAGTTTGGACCACGCGTTTGGTGCAGCATCGTTGTGGATCCACATGCTCCGACAGCCATCTGTGCTGACGGGCTACTGGTGTCTCCCTGTGTCACCCCACGGGTAAGAGAACAGTCCAGAGACAGTCTCAACCAACCCAGAAATCTTCTTGTGCAGATGTTCTAATTTACACAGGAATATATAAAATGGTAAAATCAGTGTTATTATCATAAGAAGAAATTAAATTTAATCTAAATTAAAAAAGAAAATTGTTAAACCTAGCAAAACTGGAGGAACACAGAAACTGTACTAAAATACATTTTCATGACTCCAAAACTAAACTAAAATAAAAACAAATTATTGTAGTTTGCTTTTGATGGGTATATTATATTATATAATTTTTATGTAACATTTTTTACAACCAATACAGCCCTCCTGCAGTAAACATGAAAAAATCTGGTCAACTTTTTAAAATGAAACCAGTTAAACTTTCGCAGCCCTGAAATTACTAAAGCTAAAAATAAAAACTGAATAAACTGAAACTAGGAAATTATATATATAAAATGGAAACTAAATCAAAAAGACAAATTGAAAATAAAAAATGGGGACCAAATATATAATATATTTTAGGTTTTTGGCCAGTATAAAGTTATTGTTAGTTTAATTTTGTAATTGTTTTTCTGTAGCCATTTTCACCCTGTCTGACACTTTCAGGAGAAGTCTTCCCACACTCTTGAGAGGGAGGAGAAATGCCGGGCCTCAAGGGAACAACTGCTTTTGTCAGTAAACCAGGACTGTGATCAGGAATTCTACATTCCATCTATAGACTTGCTCACAGCTCAGGTATGACCAAACAACAATCAGCATGATTCACAAGACCCATCATGTCTGATGAAGAAAGTTTGACTCCATTGTAAATTCCACACTCTCTGTTATGTTTTTTACTCAGGACTTACTGTCTTTTGAACTGCTGGACATCAACATTGTGCAAGAGTTGGAGAGTGTGCCTAACAACACTCCTGCAGGTAACTTCAATTCTGGAATAAGTCTGTAAGGTGTTGCAAAAAATTGGTAACACTTTATAATAACTGCACACTATTAATCATTAATTAAGCATTAGTAAACAGATAATTCATAATTTATAAAGCATTAATAGACAGTAATAAGCAGTTTATAAATACAGATATAAATGCTTTATTCTTGATTTAAAAGCATATCTATAATGTGTTTAATAATTGTATTTTCATACTTTATTCATTATCAATTTATCATTTCTCAATGAAGTATAGCATTATTTACAAACCCAAAATTTAGGAGTTGCCAGTGATTCATAAGATCACAAGAAATGTAGTAAATTCAGGTAGTTATAAAGTATTTAGTAGTGGTCAGTTAACTATGTATGTGAGCTCATCTAAAGTGAGTCTAGTTATGCCTTATAAAGCATTTATAAAGGATATTTAAAGGCTCAGTTATCTTCTACACAAAAAAAGGAAACAAACACCACACAGTGATACAGAACATAGAAATATTAACAGCCTTTGAATCTCATTTGTAAAAGCTTTACAAGGCATAAATAGTCCTCACTTTAGATAAGCTCACAAAAATAGTTAACTAACAACTACATATGTTTTATAACTACCTGAATTAACCCTGAATTACAGTAGAAATACATGTTAATAAACCATTTATTAACACTATAAGTAACTATTACTATATGTCTGAATAAAAAGATGTATGAATGCACATTTAAATAGTTTATTAATCATTTACTTACAATTTCTAAGTGATCTTATGAACCATTGACAACTCCTTAATAACTGGTGTGTAAATAATGCTATAATTAATTTAGAAATGATAAATTGATCATTAATAAAGTATGAAAAAACAATTATTAAACACATTATAGATATGCTTTTAAATCAGTTATAATGCATTTATATCTGTATTTATAAACTGCTTATAAATGTCTATTAATGCTTTATAAATGATGAATTAACTGTTTCCTAATGCTTAACCAATGATTAATAGCATGCAGTTATTATAAAGTGTTACCAAAAAATTAGAATGAACGGCTTTTATGGATTATGCATAAACATTTTTAACCATCACTTTAAAGAAAAAATATATAGATTTCTACCTTTTCTAATATTCTCTCTCTCTTCATCTCTGTAAATATATGAAGACATTACTCCATGCATATCACCTCTGCCCCATGAGGGACCTCTACAGGAGAAACCAACACTGGGACTCATCCAAGAGGAAACAGAAGCCCAAGGGGTCAGCAGCATCCTGGGTAAACATTCAACTCTTTTCTCTGTGTGTTGCTGTTAGTAATTGTATAGCTTGTTATATTTATGAACCACTTCTGATGTCATAGTCACAGATGTGGCCCAGGGAACAGAGTTAGAGGGCGTCCCAGCACAAGAGAAAGGAGAGGACATCATCACTGGGCCTCAGTTCCTCAGTCCATCTGTTATCCGCTCTCTCACCCTGGAAGTGACCCGTGAAATAGCAAAGCATGGGGCGCTTTGTGGGACATGCCCAGCTAAAGGTTTGTGATGCCAGCTGTGGGAAGATGTACCTTTTTGCTTTTCCTGGAAATAACAGTCTTTTTTTTTATTGGTAGCACATAAGTCAATTTCAAACTTCTCACTTGACCATGTGTAATCAGATTGTGAATTATGTAGAATAACTGTATTGGTACTTTTTCATTTTAGTGTTGATCTAGTCCCTGTCCCTAGTAAGATTTTTATAGTAAAACTATACTCTACTGCTTAAAAATTTGGCCAGTAAGATTTAATAAATTCTGTTCTTATGAACCTTTTATTGCTTTCTATGAAAATATTGTTCCACTGAATAAAAGCAAACATCACGGCAGTGCAGTAATGTACATTATTAGCAGTTTTTTAAGTAGAAGGTAGTTAAGGAGTTTCTAAAATTAATTTTATATCAATTCTTCCCATGTTAAGTGGTGCGTCCAGCCCCCCAAGGTTCAATGTCGCTTTGTGAGAGTACATCAGGGAAGGTTTCAGAAACAGGGCTCATATCTGCTCCAGCTCTACTGAAAGTAGAGATGGCACAAATCTCCAGCCCAGCTTCACCCCAGACAGAGACCACCGATATAGCTGCTCCCTTGCTGACGCTTCCAGCAGAGCTCATTAGCGCAGGTAACAGGTCATTCAGAATATTTACTTCTGACCATTGTTGTTTTCTACATCAAAAAATTTGAATTCTTTAAAGGTGATTAAAATAACTTCTTACCAAAGACAGTACATTTTTAAGCGATTAAAGTGATCGTTCTTATGTTTAGATGAGGGTCACGAGTCTGACATCGAGCAGATCCTGGTGGAACCTGCAGGTGGAGATCCTGTAGAAGAGGGAGAGGAGGAAGTGGATAAGAAAGAGCAAGTGCGGGACACAGAAGCAGCTAAGGAAACCCGCAGCAGAACTTCATCTGCTTCTTCAGAAGACTATATCATCATCCTCCCTGATTGCTTTGACACCAGCCGTCCATTAGGAGAGTCAATGTACAGCTCAGCCCTGTCGCAGCCTGGAGAAGAGCTTGTAGAGGGGGACAAAGTAGAATCAGTGGAGACCGTAGAGCTCCAGAGCCCTGTTGCTGCTGTTAGTGCGGATGCTAATGACATGCTCTGTGCCTCCCAGACTCTGGACGCTGTGCCGCTCACCCCTGTGATTGTAGTGGCTCCAGGATCCTCGATTAAGACCTAGTAAGTTTATACAGAGCGGTAATAGACTGAGCTCAGAGGTCAGTTAGACTAGTGATGCATCTAAATTTTGCCAACCGAAAGGTTTCCCAAAAGAAACAGCAAAATATAGTTTTTCAGGGCCGAAATCATTCACTGAAACAGTGATGTATAATTAGGACTTTTCTGGTGATGCATTTTGACAGTGTTAAAAATAGGTGCTAAAGTAGTATAAGGTCCACCCAGTTGGCCCAACGAGGTTATCCATATATTAAAGATACATTACATGGTATGGAGTGTATGCATTGCATTGATCAAGGCCTAGACGTGGAGAGTTTACACCTTTAGGGGACGGATGGTAATCTGCATGAAAGACACTGGGAAAGAGCACACCTTCCACAGTAAGCAACATATCTCTAAACTCTTAGGATCAGTATTTCCTTTTATTTTACTCCTTGTAAGTTTGAGACTGTTGTACCAGTTGCAATGAGAAATTTCAAATGATACCAAACATGATCACTTGACCCCGTGAATATCACTTGCATTCATGTGGAACATTATATAATGATATTGACCATTCAGGATCAAAGTGTCTGAGGCTCTGTAAGTCTTACAGTAGCAATATGTAAAATTTGTACAGCTTAAATATTGAGAAGTGGCTCATTGTGAAGGACTTTACTATGAATGGTTTATTTTCATCTGAGAACATGACATGCTGAATGGCTTACTGTGTTTAGTTAACCAAATTGAATTAGCCAAATGTTGTGGGATGGGGGGGGGGTGGTTGTTCTATTTACAAGAAAAATAGGTCATACCATGAAATGAATAAGATTAAGATTCTGCACTATTTCTTGGTCACTAATCAAATTTGGTATCTCGGTCATGTGAGAATGTTCTTGTTTCCAATTTAAGCAGGCAGATGTACACTGACGACTCACAATATCCTGCACACACATTGCTACTCCATATCACAGCCTAGATTTCCTTCACCACGTTCTCATAACTTAGTGTCACTGATACTGATATGTTAAATTTAGCTTAATACATATAAAATCTCTTTATCCAGCAAAGAGACACAAGGGCAGACAGAACATGGAGCAGAGGAGCAGGAGAGGAGTAATCCTACAGAGCCAGGTGATGAGGAGAAAGGTGAGGGGAAACACAGCGGGATATTGAAGTATTAAACCATGCCAGGTTGTGAATAAGTGCCTTTTTGAATGAATATGAGACAAAAGAGACAGTATGTTAAAAGATATACAAAACTACATTTGAAATTTGATCTGTTTTTTATTTATGTATTTTATTATTTATTTATATATGTAGTCTCTGAGCCTAATCAACCTGACCCGGAGAACTCCGTAGCATCTGTTAAGTCTGAAACAGAAGAGCTCAGGTGAGTTACAATGCACACAACCACACGTTTCGTCCTCATGGAAGTTCATCCAGGAAAATTATTGCATTGTCTGCTTTTATTTCTATCGCTTGGATTCTTATTCTTTCTCAATATTGACTTTCCTCAGGGCTAATAGCATTACAGGTGGATTGGTGAAGGGTGCTCTGTCCGTGGCAGCATCTGCCTATAAAGCTCTTTTCACTGGACAGACCGGGTCTGAGAAGGTGAGTTTAAGAGCCGTTCATATGGGATGCAGAATGGGGAAAAAAAACATTTTGAAATAAGCTAAGCTTCTTTTAACTTGATAAAGCATCTATGAATGTGGCAGCGGTGTAAGATGCTGAACAATATCCTCTTCTATCCTATATTAAAAAGGAATAAAAATATTACTATTGTATAATTCATTACTTGTTATTATAAAACGTATAAATGAAAAAAGTAAATTTATACAAGTTTATAAAAAGATTGTGCTTAAAGGGGATTAATTTATATCAAACTATGATTAAAATTTATTTTGCCACTGTGTAAAAGTGTACAGTGCAATATTTGGGACATATATCAGTAGTTTTTTGGGTTGTGTAGCTCCCAGAAGATGCCGCTTCTCATGACGCCATGATGGCCGTGCTGGTAGAGATGGGCTTCGGTGACCGGGCGCTAAATCAACGTCTGCTACAGAAACACAACCGCAACCTGCTGGATGTGGTAAATGAACTGGTGCAGATGACTGACAATGACTGGTACACAACACGCTACTGAGATACTGGTCAATTATTTTTGTTTCTCTCATATCTCAGTTTTTATTTTTTTCTATGTGCAATCAGCAGCCCATTCCATGATACAGACTTTCATTCCACCTGGGTTGTAAAGATAGTGTGTGTGAATCTGTCTGCTCCAAAGTGTAACAGATAATGATTAGAGAAGCAGTTCATCATCATTACAACTGTGCTTGTTAAAGTTTGTTGTTAGTGGGCATTAATGTTTTCACTGATGATCATGGGTAGCTAATGAACACTAATAGGTAATTAATAATCCAAAGCTATTCAAGAAATATGCCATGCTTTTAATAAAAACATTTTAAAATATAGTGTAATTAACAACAAAACATTCTAATAGTTAAACTATGAAAAGCTCTGCAAAAGTGCAATCAATCTGGCTTTGTGTGGACTCTTAATCATCAGCCAAGACCAAATAGATGAATCACTCCTTTACATGGACACAAGATGATAAATTTAACTATTCCTTACTGGAGAAGTCAATATTAAGTTTAGTGTGTGAATGTTTTTTTCCTCCGTAATCTTTAACTGTTGTTGCTTATAATACATGTGGAAATTATTATTATTATATTGAATACCATTGATTTGTTTCTACAAAGTCCATGAAATAGGGCATATACTGCACTTTGTTAATGCGTTGGCATTTAAATATATATAAAATGTTACAGCTTAAAGCAACAAAGCATTTGATTAGTTAAGCGGACTCAACTGGAGAGTGTAGTGTGTATTAATTCATGCTTTAAACGGTAAAAGAGGCAAATGCAATCATGACATATTTAACTCCAATTTTACATGGTAGGACACATCAAAAGTGGGAGACAAAACAGTCGACTGTTCATTCCAAAAAAAAAAAAAAAAAACCCATCCAAATTATATATATTTTGATAATTAAATGGCTATTGTATTTAGTGTGATGAAGAATGTATCTCAGCACTTTTCTTCAGCGGGAGATTTTGAAACTACCTACTGTCTAGAGCAGGGGTCGCCAGCTGGCAGACTCCAGTCTGAATCCGGGCCGCAAAGCCTTTTGACATAATGAAATAAAGAAATGCCAAACGCTGTTTTATAATAAAATCAAATTTATATCAAGCACATCAAGGAAATTACAGTAGAGCAGTTTGGGTCCTATGGTGGCACATTTCACTACTGCAGTTTTATCTGTTGCTACATTCAGAATTGCAGTGAAATGAGCAGAGCCTAGACATGAAACTTTCAGTGAGTGAAAATGACATTCTCGAAAACAAGGAAAGTTGACAGGTCCTTAAATTTAGTTGTATCAAATTTAAGGCCATAAAATTCTTAAATTATATAAGGAATTCTTAATTATGATTTCATGAGGTCTGAAATTGTGAAACAGCTTAGTGTGGTGATTTAAACTTCAAAAGGCGATGATTTTATTGATTAAACATGGGAGCTGCAAATTTCAAAGTCATGTGCTGCACTTCCGGGGAAACTGCTGTATTTCTGCCGTTACAAAAGCGCCTCCTACTGGCAGAGAATGAATGTGCATTCTCAATAATCCAGTCTGCTGTGTTTGTTCAGACCAATGTGAAAATCAACTCGTTTTCATGTTACAAACACATTGTAAATGTGAACTTGTGGATCAACAAGATGATAATGCATTATAAAAATCTAAACAATTAAGACAGAAAAAAATATATTTGTTATTTAATTAATAGAATAACTGATACTTTTGACTGGTTTAAATGCTGAAATGTTAAGTTGATCATTTTATAAACTTTTTATTTTGTGAAAACTTATGTCTGAACTGTACATTTTTTTTTGTCATTTTATTTGGGCAGGTTTTAAACAGTCTTAAAAAAAAATCATGTTTTTAGGCATATAACTGTCTAGATCTCGGCTAGTGATGAGGGTTCATTACTGGACCTCAAGCAATTTTAGTTGAAGACCCCTGGTCTAGAGTGTGGAAAGCATTCCTTATAAATGATATATCCTGATTTGCTGTAATCCATGAAGCTCTCACAAGTGGTATATCCATCATCACCGATCATCATCACCCACTTGTTTTTCCAGATCTAGGGTTAAAATATATGTTTTAGCACATTCCTTAGGAAAGCCGTAAGGTGGTCTTGGTACTTGCAGCAATCAGTAGAGGTTCTGGGTGGAACTGTCTGGATCAAATGATTGTAAAACATAATCAGTGAAGGCAGATGTGCCTCTATGTATGATGCCTGAATGGAGCATTCAGTGTCTCTGCAATAAATGTACACATCTGTCTGTAATAAATATTCTTGTATGTCATACTTTTGCTTCCAGTCTTTTATAACAAAGCACCATAAAATCCAAAGTATGGGGTTCTTTAAAGATTATTAAAATTTCACATAACACTTAACCCACATGCTAGAAATATAGCCACCGACATGTTTGGAGAAGCTAGTTTTATAATAGAGTTCAGATGGCACAAAATGTATTTAAATTTATTTAAAATTCATTGTGGATTGTGTTTTGGAAGTTATGAACACTGCACACTAAAAGCATGATTTTTTTCTTCTTCTGGCAAACCCCTATTTATAATTTTTTTAAAACTTTTTTTATCTTTTGATAACTTAAGTTATTTTCACCTATTTGTTGTATAACAGAAAATAAAATTTCATTTAGACCAAATTGTGATTTAGTGTATTCATCAATGTATCTCTTTATTTTAATAGACGTGCATGCTTGCAATACAAAAAAATTCAGTGTATTATAACATTATAAACGTTGATTTATAAGTCAAGATTTTATGAAATTGCTGTTAAAAAATCACCTCAGTTTAACAGTTTAAGCCTGCACTGTAAACCTGGATTTGCTATATGGAAAATATAAAGCAAGTCAGAGGAATATAGAGCAAGTCAGAGGAATGTTTTTTGACTATAGAGGCAAGTCTATTCAGTGCTGACAACTGCATGTTTTGTATTAAGATAATTATACAATATGTTGCAAAAACCCCATATCTCCAATAATCCTTGTTCCAACCAGACAGAAAACAGCCAAATTACATATTATAAGGCTTGCACCAACATTAAAAGGGACATAGATTCCACTCCAAGTTAACAGAGCCAAGTAAAG
Organism: Carassius auratus; assembly: GCF_003368295.1. Classification (NCBI taxonomy): domain Eukaryota; kingdom Metazoa; phylum Chordata; class Actinopteri; order Cypriniformes; family Cyprinidae; genus Carassius; species Carassius auratus. The sequence goes on along the minus strand of NC_039245.1, from coordinate 6,995,386 downwards.
AATGTATGAAGACATTCAGTTCAAATCATATATAATTACTTTAAGTTTTAACAGAACAAGTGCCACACAACACAAAATATTTGAGGTGTCAGAAAAGTAGTGTTTTGATGTGGACAGATCTTGAAATTTCACTCTTTTCAACATTTAAGGCACAACATGTAAGAAACAGTTTAAACAAAAAACATAATCCCCCATATAATTCCATACTCTGTAAAAATTAGTACGCATGCAAAGCTGTTAGACCAGTTGGTTTGTGCTAAATGATGATTTTCAGTTTTTTTTAGCAGTTTAACTGGAGTTTCTTGCCGTGTTTCTTAACTTCCAAACTAAAGTAGGTTCTCAACAGTCCTGGAGGTACAGGACTTAACAGATCATGAGTGTAGTGTAAAGGACTGATATACATTACTTAAAAATAAGTCAAATAAAATAATCTAATGTCTGAATTTTTACCTGCAATAGGGCCCTAATTCTATTGTTCCTTCTTAGGCCTGAAAAACAGCTTCTTAGTAAGCATGGACGCAAAGCAAGGCACTTGTTTTTTGCCGATAGCAGAACGATCCCTGCAGTTTCCTACACTGCGAAAGGAAACCTTCCTGTTAACAAGCGTCAGGATATCAGTGAACTCCAGTGTGGACCCATGATGCCTGAGGATGTCACACAGATCCTGGATGTACCATGAGCCATTTACCACCTCGCGATGAGAGAAATATCCTTAAAAATAAGAAGAACATTCTTATTTTCTTATTTAATGCTTTAAGATATTACTGTAAAATCAAGAATGTAATTAAATCCAGTTTGTAAAAGTAAAACGTTAGAAAATCTTGGTTAAAAAAAGTAAACAACAAAAGCAAAGCACTGACCTTCAGCTACTGAGTAGCACATAAGGAAATCTGCTCCTGCTGGAAGGGTGCAGAGCACCCCCGCATCTACAACCACCTCATTGACTATATGACTGTCCACTGCATCCATTGGGATCACAGGTTCATCATGTTTGTCACCACGACAAGCCTTTTGTTCAAAGAAATTAAGGCATTTACAAGCAGCATGAAATCTGTATTCATACTACATAAGGACATTTTGTGGAAGGAGGACAAATTACCTGAAAGATGAAGATCTTGGGTTTCCCAACAAGGCTACAGCATTTATCCCCCTTGAACAGATCAGTGATTTCTTGAATTTCAATTTTCGTATCGTAGGCATAGATGTGACCATTTTCCCCATGACTTAAAAAGACACAGACAAAACAGTCTGCATCTACATGGTTAGCAGCAGCAGCTGAAAACAGATGAATACTCTGGATAAAACATGACCCCATACTTTATCTGGAGCATGATGTGACATGCTGTCGACTACCACAGAACACTCTCCCCTCAAGTTATAAAACACTTTGATGCATTTACATTAATGATGAGGTTGATTCTAGCACACCAGTCATTGCTGTAGCTAATTTTGAAACAGTATTACAAATGCTTTTTTTTTCATATTTATTGTAGTGCTGACTTCAGTTGTAAGTATATTAATGTAGATATGTTTTTCAAATTGAAAATTTCAAATTGAAGAAGAGTGCAATTTGTTTGTGGTAATCAAGAGTAGAGCCTGGAGCATTTTAACTTTTTAAACTATATACAGTATAACAACAAAAACAATATCTGTGAATATTGTAAAATAGTTCTATCACACACATACACATAGATGTTTATGTGTGAAATAATGAAAAATGTAAATAATGCCAAAGATGCTGTTGATTACAGTAGCTGCTGTGTGTAGCCTGGGATATTTAAGCGTGGCTCCCATTTCTCAAAACATGCATTAAAGAGAAATTATTGAGGCACCTTCTGTGACTATGGACATAACTTCATCCCGTTTGTAATTATCATAAGCCTTCACTTCAAAACCCAGATCTTGAAATCTGACAACAGATATAAAAAGAAAATTTACAAATTAGTTATTGTTTTGTTACTTTAATAAAAGACAAGAAAACTGGTTCTACATCAACCAACACACTGTTTGTTTAGCAATATTAATATAAAATAAAATATTATATATATATATATATACATATATATATACATATACACATATATATACATATATACATACATATATATATATATACATACATATATATATATACATACATATATATATATATATACATACATATATATATATACATACATATATATATATATACATACATATATATATATATACATACATATATATATATACATACATATATATATATATACATACATATATATATATATACATACATATATATATATACATACATATATATATATACATACATATATATATATATACATACATATATATATATATACATACATATATATATATATACATACATATATATATATATATACATATATATATATATATACATATATATATATATATATACATATATATATATATATATATACATATATATATATACATATATATATATATATATATACATATATACATATATATATATATACATATATATATATATATATATATATATATACATATATATATATATATATATATATATATATATATATATATATATATATATTTATTTATATAGATGTGACCATTTTCCCCATGACTTAAAAAGACACAGACAAAATAGTCTGCATCTACATGGTTGACATGGTTATATATAATTTGAGCACTATAAATAATGTCATTACATTAGCCAAATACCTTCTAACAAGGTTGTGTTTGTCTGCCTCTGTGCCAGAGCGGTTGCTCATCATGATCTTCCAGTCAAAACGCTCATGGTTAAAGATCAGAGCCATTCCTCGTTTCTTGTGGTCCATCCTATACTCCTCACTAGGATTCAGACTGAATGACAAATGAGATATAATAAAATAATATAAATATAAAAATGTAGAAACAAAATTTTGTGAATAAGTTACTTAAACCTTAAACCAGGGACGGACTGGGACCAAAAAACGGCCCTGGACTTTGACTAGGCCCGGCCCAAAGCTATCAGCGCACGTAAACTCGACAACAACAACAATAACGCATGGCATGAGTGTCACAAGACTTTAATTGTGGCTCATGATACTATACCATCTAAATTATAGCAATAGCACTGATGTTGACTAGATGTTGAGCCGGAGTGGGGGTCTTTCTCTGCTCTTGGTCTAAGCTCAACCTGAATAAACAATGATGGAATGGATTTTTTTTTTTAAACAGGTTTTATTCCAAGAAGGCAAGGAATAGTTTATATAATATCCTGTTATAACATTATATTTTACAATATATTCCATGCTGTCTTAAAATGAATTTGTTACTTAATAATGAATTTGTTACTTAATAATCTTAATTTATGCAGTTATTAATTAATTAATCTTACTGCACAGATAATAATACCACATCTAAATGAAAATACACCATTACAAATTTAACTTCTGTATTCAAAATCTTCAAAGTTTGTAAGCATTAACTGTAATGTTACCAACATTTTTAAAAGTAAACGCACAACATATTTCTTAATATTAGCTACTGCATGTGACATTTTACATCTAAAATGTTGAAGTATCTAAATTCCGCTTTTTTTTCTCTCACCTTCTCAGCCCCACCCTTTTCTTTCCGTTTTTTTTTTTACCCCCGACCACATTAAGCATATTGTTTGTTTGTTTCTATGCTTCTTCTATCTAACGTTAACGTAATTTCTTCCTACCTTTCCACTTCTTATTCTTACTTGGCGGCCACGGCCAGTGCAGCTGGCCTACAATTTAAAGGTGTATTACTGCCACCTAAAGTACTGGAGTGTAAAACAGATTGGGCGGGCGGGCGGGCGGGGGGGACAGGTGATGACTGCGTGCATTCTGTGATTCTCCAGATCACACAGATAGCCAGTCCGCCCCTGCCTTAAACCCAAAACTGTACAATTTCTACATGTTGCAACTACATGTTGTATCATGGGGTTTTACCTTTGATTAAAGCCATCCGTTTCTGTTATGTTCTCTCTTACTGAAAGAAAAGATTAAATCAGCACGAGCCACTAAACTTGATTTGCAAAACAAGAATATGAAATGCGCAAACGTTTAGAGGATATTTGCAAGCCAACAAGATTTAAACCACAGTGAAAGCCATTGGAATAACTGTGGTCTAAGGCGTGTATTAGAAAGAAGACCTGAAGTTCAGTGAACACACTGAGGTCAAGCTTGTTGAGCAGGTTGTCAAGCATAGCAGAGCTAACAAAGGCAAATTCTTTATTTACATACAGGTCCTTCTCTCTCGGATCAAACACGAGCTATAAACTAGTTTCAGTTCTACCTGTCAGTCCCGCTAAAGCGCAATCCATCTCCACAGTTCCTAGGGAGAACAAAGAACCAAATTAGGGACTTTTAAAAGCATATGAATTGAGATATTGAATTAGAAGAGTCTGTTTGTAAATAATATTTGTTTTGCATGATCGTGAATAGAATGTTTCACGAACAGCATTAACTGTGTATAAATATTTAGTTACTTTTGTAACAGGATAACTAGATAAACACCTTACCAGATTCATCGCTCTTGACGTGACTTGCCATCGCTGTTTCAGCGGAGAGAACCAGTGCGAACCTGTGGAAGGTTTAACAACTAACCAACCACAGCAAAGACAGAACTGGTTACAACTTCCGCGTTAAATTCTTTCTTTCTTTGATGAAACATGAACACGACAGGCGGACCTTCAAGGCAAGGCAAGTTTATTTATATAGCACATTTCGTACACAATGGTAATTCAAAATGCTTTACATAAAAGAAAGTAAAATAATCATGAAGAAAAATAATAACACAAATAAAACAAGCAATTTTAAAACTTTTATAATGATTAAACATTTAAAAACAGTTAGAAAAGGATTTTACATAAAAAAAATAAAATAAAATAAAACAGTGAAAATATAGTGCAATCAGTTCGGACATTGCACAGTGCTCATTCAATAAATGCACAGCTAAAAAGATGCGTTTTGAGTCTAGATTTAAATGTTACTAGTGTTTTAGCACATCTGATCTCTTCTGGAAGCTGATTCCAACTGCGGGCAGCATAGTAACTAAAGGCGGACTCCCCTTGTTTTGTGTGAACCCTTGGTATTTCTAACTGACTTGATCCTAGTGATCTGAGTGCTCTGTTAGGTTTATATTCAGCGAACATATCTGCAATATATTTCGGTCCTAGGTCATTTAGTGACTTATATACGAGTAAAAGTACTTTAAAATCAATCCTAAATGTAACTGGAAGCCAGTGTAAGGACCTGAGGACTGGTGTGATATGCTCAGATTTTCTGGTTCTAGTCAGAATCCTGGCAGCAGCGTTCTGGATGAGCTGCAGCTGTCTAATGGTCTTTTTGGGAAGGCCAGTGAGGAGCCCATTACATTAGTCCACCCTGCTGGTGATAAAGGCATGAACAAGTTTCTCCAAGTCTTGACTGGAAACAAAACATCTAATTCTTGCTATGTTTTTTAAATGATAGAATGCTGATTTAGTTACTGCTTTGACATGACTGCTGAAACTAAGGTCTGTCTCCAGAATAACACCAAGATTCCTGACTTGATTTTTAGTTGTTTGACCCCTAGGGTCAAGGTATGCATTCACCTTGAACACTTTATCTTTGTTTCCAAATGCAATGACAGTTTTTTCCTTATTTAACTGAAGATATTTCTGGCACATCCAACTATTAATTTCATCAATGCATTGGCAGAGGGAGTCAATGGGGCTGTAGTCATTTGGAGATAAGGCTAGGTAAATCTGGGTATCATAGAACGTCCGAACGGTAGCAAAGCGAAAACCAATTCACAACAAACTTCATTCACTATTATTATATTATATTATATTAATTATATTATTTTTGATGCAGCTATTTTCTCTAGAGGTAAGAAAGGGACTTGTGTATGTGTGTGTGTGTGTGTGTATGTGTGTGTGTGTATATATATATATATATATATATATATATATATATATATACTGTATATATATAAATAGATTAATACCCTATCTTTATTTAATATCATATCCTGTTTGAAAAATATATTATTAAATATAAAGATTATATTTTATAAAAAGATTTTAATAGGATTCAAAGGGATTTGAGTAAAAATAAAAATAAAAGAAAGAAACCCACAGTTATTATAAGGTTATGCATTTGAACTATTTTAAATATTTTTTTCTCCTTTCTCCCTCAAAGACTCAAAGGAAAGTCAGGTAACCATATCACATCACAACATGCACAACATTCATTCTTAATTATGTGCCTACTATGCTGAAAATGGTCACAATATGGAATGAATATTTCTTTACACAGGCCTTGATTCATAATTATAGACCTGTAAACACATTAATGGTATAAATTACATTTCAAGTTAACAGAATTTATAAAGACATTCAGTCCATATATTATTTACTTTCATTCTATACAAAACAGGCAATCTATTGTACTAATCTATTATGACATTTGACAAAAGTGTAGTGTACTGATGTGACTTGAAGTCACCATTTTTAACATTTAAGACACAACATGTAATATTCACAGTGTAAAAAAGCCCATAACCCACCATATAAAAAACATAATCCCATAATTGCTAAAAGTTGATAGGTAAATTGGTTTGAGATTTAAGATGATTTTCAAGTTGAACTGCCTTTTAACTGGAGTTTCTTGTTGTTTCTTCCCCATTCAAAACCAAAGGAAGATTTCAGCCGCCATTATGCACCTACTCTGAAACCCCACACTATCCCCCTACTTCCTGAAACTGATCTAACAGGAAGAAAGTTTTTTTTTTTTTCATCAAGATCATTTTTTGCATAGCATTCATTGTAATGTAGATAAGAACATTTGACTCACATCGTAATAAGCAATTTCTGTAGTTTCATTTGGTGCTTGACATTAATGCTAACTTCAAACCCACATGCTAAAAGAGTTAGCTGCATGTAATGGTTGCTAGGGGTGGAGATAGTACAGTTAAGAACTGTTAAGAACAAATGTTAAGAACACCAGAAAATGGGCAATAAAAACAATAATAATAATAAAAAAAAAATTACAATAAGAGATTGGTGTCTGGGTAGGGACAGAAGAAGAAAACTAAGAAACCAAGCAAAAGGCACAAGTCCAATTACCAAGAGTGTTATGGTTCATCTGATGATGAGAATTTCTGCATTTTGTGCATGTAACTGACACCGACACACACAGCATTATAACATTTGTTATAGTTTGAAGTTTGAAGTTCTAAAGGAAATACACTACACACAGACACATTTTATATAGTCACGGCTGATCACTGAGACGCCCTGCGATTCACTGAACGAGCCGTTTACCATCAAATCTGCGCTGGATATTAATCTCCAAACTATAGTGAAAACCTGTGAGTGTGTAGTACGAGTTCAAGTAAAATTTATTTTTAGTAGACAAAGTAGTTACAATGTATTAAAGTTTGAAAGTTCTAGCTTGAACAACCACTAAGTTACTGACCCTAAAACAAAAGTGTTACTATCATCCCCGGTCTCCCCTACAGTATTTGGTTCCTAAAACACATCCAGGAGCAAGTTCATTCAACTCAGAGTTATGTTCCTGGTTAAGACTCAAGACATTCTCAACAGAGTGATGAATCGACTGGTCACTAGGGAAATGGACGCTAAGATAAAGCGTGCCATGCTGATTCTTCTTTTGTTAAATGGTCGTTTAGATGCTTAGTGCATTTTGCCACCTAAATGATGGTTGTGCAATCATTATTATTATTTTTTTTTCATTTAATCTTTAATCCTTCAGAATATGAATTATATTGTTTGTTTGATGCTGATTATATAGCAAGATATGTAGTCATATCAGATATGTATTTTCATACAGAATTTAGATATTATAGAAAATGCCAATCTATTTGTGAGATTAAAATATAAAGTGTAATAAATAAATATATATAATATAATAAATTAAACCACCTTTCTCCAGAGCAGGTTATCTTAGGAGAGCAAGTTACTATGGTTACTTATATATCCTGAAAGTAACCTCTGATTTTGGAACCAAAAGCTGAGGTTATTCGCTCACTTATCAAACATACCCGGGTATGTCACATAACCTGCTTTCTGGAATACCCCCCAGGTAGCGTGAGATAGGGTTGACATGAATGTGTTTGTATGTGTGTATCAGTGTGTAAATGAAAGTAACTAACTGGAGACTAAATCAAGCAATCTTGTTTTATTATTGAAGACTGTGACAGTTATTTACTCAAAACAAAAATAAAATAGGTATAAGAATAAAGGAAAATTATTATTTACCATAGAATCCTAGATACAGTACACCGGCAGCTTTACCATATTGGAGAACTGGGGAGGTTGGAGGGAAACTGGATTGTGCCAAAAGAAAGAAAGTAACAAAACCAAAAGAAATATAGCTAACCCATTTTTGTCTAATCCTCATAGATATATCAGTCACAATCAACTTTAATTTCTTCATCGACATCAGGGTTAATTACCAGCAGTCCAGCTAGTTTTTAGACTCTTACACATGTGATAATGATGAGCAGAAGTTCAGAGGCAGATGAATTGAAGTTGCGTGAGGAGACACTAACTTCATAAACACAACTGAAGTTTCCCTCATTTGAATATTCTGCCTCAGGAAAGAAGGCGGCAGAGTTTTTGACAGTTTGATCGACTCTGTCCTGGTGATATCTGATTGCCTGAACAAGTGAAAACTCCTGCATGCATCAGGAGCACTGTGAGAAATGCTGGGCGGCTGCAAGTTCACTAAAATAGCAAAAAGAATGATTTTATATGATTACAGAAACTAAAACAATAAAGCTAACTGAATAAAATAAAAATAAAAATAAACTGAACACACTCACCTACAGTAATGCTTACAGTTTTGTTCGAAGGTGACTTGATAGTGTTGCTGTGGACTATTGACAGCTGTAGTTTCTGTTTCTGAAGAGCTGGAATTAAGCATTAGCATTGCATCTTGGTTTAGGTGTTGTGCATCTGAACAGGATATTTTCTGAATGTCTGGAGGTCAAAGAAAGGGTCGACATCTGCAGGTTGCCTGCAAAAGAAAAAGTTTATTATTTAAAAATGTTGAAAAATGATGAAAAACATGAATCTATTGTAATTTCTGTTGCTCATTTCACCATAAATAATGTGTGAAGGTACTTACATTTTGACTAACCTGAACAAACAACACCAGCATCTTCACCATGATTACAGTTATGACTTCCTAGTCCTTTGTGTGGACATTGTGTGAGGGTTCCTTCACTTCCTGAGCATTTAACATCATCCAGCCAGATTTGTCCACTGCCTTGACCAAAGGCAGCACTAAATAATTTAAACTATTTGTAAACAATATTTTATTTTTCTCAAAGGCTTCAAGTAACCATGTGCATTACATTGATTTACAATATGCACACATTCATTCTCAATTTTGTGTCTATGCTATTTTGATAACAGCTCTGTGAATGTTTCTAAATTCAATTAAGAACTACACTAAATGACTCATGAAAATGCTATTTTTTTCAATGAAAAAAAAAAAAAAAAATCACACACACATACACAAACACTTAAAATAAATAAATAATTCTGTATGATTTATAAACTTGTTTTCCCATGGGGACCAACAATGTTCCCACAAGGACAAGGATTTTGAATATGGTCATCTTACATTTACATTTATTCATTTACCAGACACTTTTATCCAAAGCGACTTACAAATGAAGACAGTGGAAACAATCAAAAACAACAAAAAGAACAATGATATATAAATGGTATAACAAGTCTGAGTTAGGTTAACACAGTAAATGTATCATGGGATTTAAAAAAATATAATAAATAAAAAGAAAACAGATATAATAAAAAAAAGAATAGAGCAAGCTAGTTAGAGGTCTTTACACATACACACACATACATATACAATTGCATAATAAATGAAAAGAAAATAGAATACAAAAAGATTAGAAAGGTAGTTAGATTTTTTAAAGAATAGAATTAGAATAGTGAGTGTTAAAGTTAAAGGGTCAAATAAAGATGGAAGAGATGTGTTTTAAACTGATTCTTGAAGATGGCTAAGGACTCAGCTGCTCGGATTGAGTTGGGGAGGTCATTCCACCAGGAGGGAACATTTAACTTAAAAGTCCGTAAAAGTGACTTTGTGCTTCTTTGGGATGAACAATCAAGCGACATTCACTTGCAGAATGCAAGCTTCTAGAGGCCACATAAGTCTGAAGTAACGAATTTAGGTAAATGGGTGCAGAGCCAGTGGTAGTTTTTTAGGCAAACATCAATGCCTTGAATTTTATGCGAGCAGCTATTGGAAGCCAGTGCAAATTGATAAACAGAGGTGTGACGTGTATTATTTTGGCTCATTAAAAATTAATCTTGCTGCCGCGTTCTGAATTAATTGTAAAGGTTTGATAGAATTGGCTGGAAGACCTGCCAAGAGGGCATTGCAATAGTCCAGCCTGGACAGAACAAGAGCTTGAACAAGGAGTTGTGCAGCATGTTCCAAAAGAAAGGGCTTGATCTTCTTGATGTTGAATAAAGCAAATCTGCAGGATCGGACAGTTTTAGCAATGTGGTCTGAGAAAGTCAGCGGATCATCAATCATAACTCCAAGGCTTCTAGCTGTTTTTGAAGGAGTTATGGTTGATGTGCCTTACTTGATGGTGAAATTGTGATGAAACGATGGGTTTGCTGGAATCAAAAGCAGTTCTGTCTTGGCAAGGTTGAGTTGAAGGTGATGGTCCATCATCCAGGAAGAAATGTCTGTTAGACAAGCTGAGATGCGAATAGCTACCGTCGGATCATCAGCATGGAATGAGAGGTTGAGTTGAGTGTCATCAGCATAGCAGTGGTATGAAAAGCCATGTTTCTGAATAACAGAACCTAATGATGCCATGTAGACAGAGAAGTGGTCCAAGAACTGCGCCTTGAGGCACCGCAGTAGTTAGTTGTTGAGGCTTGGACAACTCACCTCTCCAAGATACTTTGAAGAACCTATCTGATGGGTAAGACTCAAACCACTGAAGTGTGGTTCCTGAGATGCCATTTGCCAGTAGCGTTGATAGGAGGATCTGGTGGTTAACCATTTCAAAAGCAGCGGACAGATCAAGCAAGATAAGTACTGAAGATTTGGATTCTGCTCTTGCCAGTCTTAGAGCTTCAACAACTGAGAGCAATCTTTGTGGGAAAATTTTGTCCCCATAACATATGGTATACCTTAACCACACACACAAATGGGGACTTTGCAACTTTATTAATTTTATTTTATAGAATGCTCAAGATAATTTTTAATCATTGTTTAGGGTCCCCCTCCATAGCCCTCTGGGGGTTCGGCTCACAGTTTAAAAACTAGCAACAAACAAATTAACCTGGAAGAACAATTGATTATTCTACTTTTGAAAGTATTACACAACATTTATATTACACAAATGTATAATACACATAATATCACTTTATTTTCTCAAAGCAATCCTCATTAGGCCTAACAAAGATAAATCAGTCACAATCAACTGGATTTTCTTCATTGACATCAGGGTTTCCATATTTCTTTTTAGAGCCAAATTTTAATGTTTTACTCAGTATTCATCACCATAGATTTCATAAATGTTATCATCAGATTTGTTTTCCACACTTTTAACCTCCGTAAAGTTTGCATTGACGTAGTCCTCTTCAGAGTCATCCGCGTCCACACTGACATAGTCCTCTTCAGAGTCATCATGATGCATGTTTTTATTATTAAATTCTACATTTTCATAATCAGAGTCATCATCCTCTTCATTTTTCTTGTCATGGGATGTACCTGCATATGTATTAGCTGCAGCTAGAGACATTGCATAGAGATGAAGGGGAAATTTATTAAAGGAAGTTGTTAATAAACAGTGGTGATGGAATATGAAATGTTAAAACTTAAAAGATATTTTATGATGTTTTCATGAAATGCAGTTACCGTTTTTGAAGGAAAACTTAAATAGAGTTTCCTTATTGCTTTGCTTTTGTCTTCTCTTCAGCAGGAGGATGATTATGAGGAGAGACAACAAGAGCAGTACACCTGACACTGCAGCACCAATGACAGGAAGCAGGGAGGCTGAGAGAGACATTAGGGGTTGAGTTCAACTTTCATTACCAGCAGTCCAGCTTGTTTTTAGACTCTTACACATGAGTACCTGTGATAATGATGAGCAGCAGTTCAGAGGCAGATGAATTGAAGGTGCGTGAGGAGACACTGACTTCATAAACACAACTGTAGTTTCCCTCATTTGAATATTCTGCCTCAGGAAAGAAAAAGGAGGCAGAATGATTGACAGCTGACTCAGTCCTGGTGATGCTTGACCCTCTGAACAAGTGAAAAGAGCCTCCAGGAAACTGGGATGCAGTGGAACAGATGATAGTGAAACTGTGGCCCCTGGTGATCACTGGCCCCTGAAGATCCTTGTCGAACCATGCATCAGGAGCACTGTGAGAAATGCTGGGCTGCTGCAAGTTCACTAAAAAAAAAACTTTTATATGATTACAGAAACTCAAACAATAAAGCTAACTAAATAAAATAAACCAAAAATAATAAAGTAAAAATGGCTTCAAGAACTGGATCTTTTCATCATCAAAAATACAGATTATATTCACTTCTGTGCAGCTAATTCTTGTGATCTATGATGCAGGCATTAAGAATGAACTGAACACACTCACCCACAGTGATGGTAACAGTTCTGCTCGAAGGTGACGTGATATTGTTGCTCTGGTAGGAGTATTGACAGCTGTAGTTGCCCTGATGTGAGACATCCACATTAAGGTTGAAAGTCACACTAGATTCATGTTCCTGGGAGAATATAGATGGTCCATTTCTGAAGATCTGGAATTTAGCATTAGCATTGCATCTTGGTTTAGGTGTTGTGCATCTGAACTGGATATTTTCTCCAGGAGAAACAGCTGAATGTCTGGAGGTCAAAGAAAGGGTCGGCATCTGCAGGTTTCCTGCAAAAGAAAAAGTTTATTATTTAAAAATGTTGAAAAAGGATGAAAAACATGAATCTAATGTAATGTCTGTTGCTCATTTCCCCCAAAATAATGTGTGAAGGTGCTTAAGATTTGACTAACCTGAACAAACAACCCCAGCATCTTCCCCATGATTACAGTCATGACTTCCTAGTCCATTGTGTGGACATTGTATGATGGCTCCTTCACTTCCTGTGCATTTAACCTCATCCAGCCAGATTCGTCCACTGCCTTGACCAAAGGCAGCACTATGAGGTGCACTGATGGCTGATCCACACTGTAACTGTCTGCACACCACAGCAGCATCATTCATGTCCCATTCATCATCACACACGGTTCCCCACTGGCCATTATAACGGATCTCCACTCTTCCACAGCATGAGTCAGTCCCCCTGATCAATCTTATGGCTGGTAGTTGGTCTTAAAAATGTAAGTAATAAGGATTAAAAACGTGTTTCTGGGTCATGTGTATGTTACACATTAGTTTACATAAGTTTACTATTATTATTATTATCATTATTATTTGGGGCCAAACATCACGGTTTGTGTTTTCTAATCACTGTGATTTTATTTTCACACACAAGAGGTACATTTTCAAAACTCTTAGCATTAATTTCTAAACAGATAATCAAAACAATCTGATAGAAATTTAGTACTAATTTTTTTGAAAATTATAACAAAAATTCTTTTACAAAATGAAAGTAATTAAATGTTAAATTATTAAAAAGGTAATGCTAAGAATTATATATTACATACAAATACAGCAAAACTACAGGAAAAAATAACATACCCTGTAAGCAGACAACTCCTGCATCTTCAGAATGACTACAGTCATGAATTCCAAAAGAAGGATGTGAGCACTGTGTGAGTGATGATTCACTTCCTGAACATGTCACATCATCCAACAAGATCGGACCACTTCCCTGACCAAAATGAGCATCGGTTTGTGCACTAACAGCTGTTCCACATCCCAACTGTCTGCACACCACAGCGGCATCATTCATGTCCCAGTCGTCATCACACACTGTCCCCCATTGGCCATTATAAAGCATCTCAACTCTTCCAGAGCAGTCATTATTACCATTGACCAGTCTGATACTATAATCTCCTAAAAACATTATGATATAACAAGTATTGTATCATTTAAGACTAGGTTAAACAGGCATTCATATCATGTAACTAGAATAAGAGTTTGATAAGAGTGATTAAACAGTCTGTTACTTACCAGCTGCATAAGTTAAAGCACTGGCTGTTGAGATGAAAAATGTGACATTTAAAAACATTGCAGATTAACAGCTACATATAATAATTGACGTTTCATAGATTAGGATTCAAATACAAACTTTTCTTGGGGAAAAATAATACACAGGTCAAAACAGAATAAATATAGAACATGCTAAAGCCAGAAACATACTTTAGACATACATACCTGTACTTGAACAGAACTTGCTTTCAGTTATTATAGCTTCAGCAACACAAGATCGATTTTGTGTGGCAGAAGTAATATAAGAAGTCATAACTAATATAAGTAATATTATTATATACATATTATTAGGTGTGCTCCGACTGACCGGCCACCGATCACAATCAGCCGATAATCGCTTGGGATGATTGATCAGCGGTTTCTCATAAAAAGGCAGATCTCATAAAACCGATCTCAAGCTGATGACGTGCCTGTGGTGAGAGGTTTGGCATGACATGAAGTGGCACTGTCTCAGTCTCTCTCCGGTGCCGGTTAAATAATTATCAAGTAAAGTCTTCTTTATTTGTCAATTTTATTTGTCATTTTATTTTTATTTTGTTTTACTTTATTTGTCAATGTACAGCACATACTACTCTCAGACCATTGGTGCATACAGATAACACTAACAGTAGAGCATAAAATACAGATAGATACAGATTAAATATAAAATACAACTGTACAAATAAGGGAATGTTAAAAAAATACATTGAAATAAAGCAGCACAAGGCACATATAATACAAACCAGTGAAGAAGCATGAAGTGCTTCAAGATTTCTTGGCAAACAGGTGCAGTGACCTTGGGTATTCAAAAAACATAATGGACCAACACCAGCAGATGACATCGCACCCCAAATCATCACTGACTGTGGAAACTTAACACTGGACTTCAAGCAACTTGGGCTATTAGCTTCTCCACCCTTCCTCCAGACTCTAAGACTTTGGTTTCCAAATGAAATACAAACTTGATCTCATCTAAAAAGAGGTCTATGGACCACTGGGCAACAGTCCAGTTCTTCTTCTCCTTAGACCAGGAAAGACACCTCTGACGTTGTCTGTGGTTCAGCAAAGTCCTTGACACATCTGCATGTGGTGGCTCTTGATGACTTGGCCCCAGCCTCAGTCCATTCCTTGTGAAGTTCACTCAAATTCTTGAATCGATTTTGCTTGACAATCCTCATAAGGCTGCAGTTTTCTCGGTTGTTTGTGCATCTTTTTCTTCCACACTTTTTCCTTCCACTCAACTTTATGTTAACATGCTTTGATACAGCACTCTGTGAACAGCCAGCTTCTTTGGAAATGAATGTTTGTGGCTTACCCTCCTTGTGAAGGGTGTCAATGATTGTCTTCTGGACAACTATCAGATCAGCAGTCTTCCCCATGATTGTGTGTCCTAGTAGCCCCACTCACAGAAACACAGAAATGTGTTGTCAACGTTGCTCTGACAATTTCAGTTAAATAGTATAGCAACTTAAAAGATACATGACATTTCTCACCAGTGAGGTAATAACATCTCTGTTGTTGGAACAGATGAACGTACAGTTTTGCTATTAGTAGAGACACTGCTGCCGAACACCGAGACGCACAGACACGGGTAATTCACACACGCTTATTCTCTCTCTATCTCTCTCTCTCTCTCTCTCTCTCTCTCTCTCTCTCTCTCTCTCTCTCTCTCTCTCTCTCTCTCATAACTGCATTAGTCTGCAATCAAGGTGTGGTAACCATAAGTTTATATGCTATGACTGTGGTATACAAATAAATGAAGCAAATAATGCTTTAAGTAAGGAATAATTGACAATGGGCCCTTTCATTACTAGACAATAATACACACCTGAGGTGTACCGCTTTATGTTGTGGCCGCATTACCAAATTCTCAGTATAGGCAAACTGTCCTGCACTCTTTCATGCCTTTTTATATAGTACATACAAACAGTATTAATTTAATACTGTTTTTAATACTTAATTTAACATTTACAGTAAGTGTGTGACCACATAGAAATTGATAACGGTGTATCTTTTAATAATTGATAATAATAGTGCACCACTCTCATCTAGGTTCAGTTCTTCATAGTTAAAGTAATGTAGCAAGACCAAGGAAGTGTCCGAAATCGCCCCCCATGCCCTTAAATAGGGCACTATTTGAAGGGACAGCCAGTACTGTCAGAAACCATAGTGGATGTTATTGAATTTATTCATTACTGTTATTGAATGCTTTTTTTGCACCACAATAACAAGTGTACAACCGTTGTACACTCAACTACTAGAGAATACCCAAAATGCACTGAGGGTCATGCTGAATGAATTCCTGTGTCCAAATTTCCACTTTCCTGGTCCAGTGTGGGAACAGTGCAATATAATACAGCTAATATATAATACATAAAATACAGACTTTCAATTCTTTCCGAACACCACAAACTCATGGTTACCTTCACACTGTCAGGTTTGGGATTGACAACTGCATTTACTTACAAGTGTGAGGTGAAATGTCCTGTTCACACAGCAGCTTACATCAGAGGTTTGAAAATTGTTATTTGAATGTGCAGCTAATCCCGCATCCGCCATTCTAATGGTGACTATAAACTGTAACCATAGTGACTAAAGTAAACATTAAAGATGGCGTCGTCCAAAAATGCAAAGTCTTATCACAGTTGGCAAGACAAAAGATTTCCTCTGTCAAAACTTGCAGTTTTTACAACTCAGTCCTCAGTAAAGGGTGGACAGCAGAGCATTTGAGTAAGACGCAGACCACAAAACTGACGGGAGCAGCTCAGATGGAGGACAGTGACTGAATTTAAAACTTCAGATCAATTAAAATTTTCTGCCAGGAAATTCTCATTATATTTACAGACATTTCCTGTAACCCTAAAACTCAAAATGCAACACTCAATTTAAAATACAGGCAAAACACCTGTGAAAAATCAAGACATTTCTTCATATTCATTGTACCATATTTTTACTACCAATGCACTGCTTTAATCTATTAACTTCTAACAATTTTTTTTTTTACAAATGTTTACTAGTTAATAAGAAAATATAAAAATGTGACTGTTCAATAATAAAATAAATAAAATAATGTAAAAAAATCCAATCATAAAAATGTATTTCTTTTATGAATAATTATGTTTATATTATTTAACAAAATAATCTAAATTAACATATTTCCAATAGCACATTCACTGAGACTGAGTATTTTTGAGATTGAAATAAATCTCATTCTTATTCTTTGCAATGATTCAGTTTTGCATCATGGTTACATAACAATGCAATTGTGAAATTCCATCCGTTATTAAGCAACTTTTAGCAACAAATTGGCCTGCCTTTAGTAACTTCCACCCAAAATTAATTTGTAACACTGCCCGCAACCAACTGAGCACCTGATTAGTTGTTCTATTCACACAAAATGTAAAAAGATTTAATTGAAAAATTTAAAAACACATTTTAAGTATACTGAGTAAAATCTATTACTACTACTGAACTTAATATTCATGAAGAAATTTAATCTAATTGCACTCTAATTATGTAAATATTACTTAATTATTTTTAACTATGAAGTTGTGTTTATTTAAAGTAATTAAAGGGATAGTTCACCCAAAAAATTCAAATTTGATGTTTTTCTACATTTTGGAAACCCAGGGCATTCAAAATGTAGGTGACTTTGTTTCTAAAGCAGGCTCCAAAAGGGAGTCAATCCCATGGACTCCTAATGTTAAAAATGCACAACTTTACAGCAGAAAAAAACATGTTTACAGCCTGGTACAAAAAATTATTATGTTCTATATGGCTAATTTTGCCCTTTGTAACAACTGTGAGTGCGGTGAATTTTTTTTTTTTATTATAACTCATCTGTTTAAATTATATTAAGCCTTAAAGTTCTGCATAATTAAGGGTTCATCTACTTTAGTGACAGGTGATTGCCGCTGCTGTCACCGCTGCCAAGCTAGGTGGGCATGGCTTCAGCATCCAGCTCCTGCCTTTTTGCCCATTTTTTATTATCCATGATTGACACTTGGTGATGCGCTGCCAAGATGGTGACAGCTGCCTCCGCCCACATTTGGCTTCAAAAAATGTTTTTGGAAACTCATCCATTTAAATTAAGCCTTAAATTGGTGGTCGTGGTTTCAGAAACCAGCTCCTGCCTTTTTGCCCATTTTTGATTATTCGGGAGTGACACACAGTGACGTGTGTAAACTTTAGTTAAGGACACAAGTGGATTCCTGGGTTCATTGTCAAAGTGACGGACCTTGTCTCATACAAGGTCATGCTTGGAGATGGAGAACACACAACCTCTGGATCACGAGTCTGAATCTCTAACCATTAGGCCACAACTTCCCCCTTCATTTAAAAGGAAGGATTTTGCATTACGTCAAAAAAAAAAAAAAAAAAAAAAAAAATTGCTGATTAAAGCTTGCTGTGTTGTTTGAATGGGCTCTGATATCTCTAGCTTGACTGTTGATTTGAGGGACAAGTTATCACAAAAAACAACACTGGCAATAGGTGCTTCAGGGTTAGGTGGTATTCTACCTTAGCATAGTGGAAAAAAAACACAACAATTTCTGAGTTCAATACAATTGTATTGCTCTAAACTCACTTTATAAAATAAAAAAAATTATATGTGTACTGTGCTAGACTAACTTAGACTTGTTACAGCATTTGTATACTGTTGCCCTACTATTGGTCTGAATTGCATCTATTTTCTCTTGTAAGTCGCTTTGGATAAAAGCATCTGCTAAATGATTAAATGTAAATGCATTATGTCAGCTGAGTGTTTGAAATATCAGAAACTAACCTTTTGAATACTGCGCAAATTTTTTAATATTAGTAACGGACAAGCCTAACCATCCATCTCTGATCCATAGAATGGGAAGAATATTTTGTCTTTTAAATTAAAATGTACTCAATACTTCTATGTACATTTTAAAACTGCTTTTCTCCTTGATTTTTAATATTACAAGTTTAATATTAGAACTTATTATGTTTCCTTTAATATATTTTACAACACAGTTGTGAGTCCAGAAAATGCACAGGTGTGTCAATAATAGAATGCATTTGTCAATCCCATAAATAACTGAAATGTCGGTGAATGCAACCATATAAATGACTCCAATAAAGGACTGACAACTATTTTTGCTGCTGTGTGAATGTGTCCAATGTTTGTTCTAAAATTGGTTCAAAATAACAAACATGTTTCTAGCTTATCTGTCCTCCAGTTGGATAGATAATAAAGAGAAAGAAATTCGTAGTCTGTGAAATCTGTCAACTTGGCTTACCAAAACCTAGAAAGGAACTAAAGCAAAAGTTTGCCACTCTGGAATTTTTCTTTTTAGTAACGGACAGTCAAACAACAGCAACAAAACATTTTAGTCTACTCACAAATTTATGTTGTCTATATAGATACTTGTGTACTGTAGCGGACGGTAACAGTGGCAGAGAAATGTTATGTTGT
Source organism: Carassius auratus (assembly GCF_003368295.1). NCBI lineage: Eukaryota > Metazoa > Chordata > Actinopteri > Cypriniformes > Cyprinidae > Carassius > Carassius auratus. The sequence goes on along the minus strand of NC_039245.1, from coordinate 6,975,730 downwards.
CTGTGGCGGGATGTATCCTAGTCTTTTGACATAGTTCTTTCTTCCTACCCTTCACGATCCCAACTTTTTATTTAAAAAAGCTCCATTAAATGTAAACTCCATTTTATCATTTTAGTCATCATTTAGATAAATCATTTAGATCATTTTCAGATCAGTCAAAATCATATCAAGGCAGCTCAATCATCCCTGAAGGATAATTAATAGACCGTGTCTAGGTTAAAGTTAACATAAAACATAAAAAAAAAAAAGCCACTAGTTTCAGTTCAGTTTTGGAAAGAGCAGATGGTAAAAACTCTGAAACTAAACCTGAGAGATGAAAGATCAACATATTATTCAGTAGCTTAGTAAAGATATGGCACCACCACCAACATACACAGTTCATAAACATCAACAATACTGTTTTAAGCATGAAATATTATTGTATACATATACAAATATTTCAACGTTGAATGTTAATCTTTAAACTACATATGTAATTAAAATAGAAACTGCAAAGATTGTAAATTGAATTTACCTAATATCAAAAAGAGAAGAGGTCTTGACATGGTAATCCTTGCTTTGCTCCCAAATGGACTTAAGATCTCTCGATCTGCTCTTTTTAAAACATACAAAACCAAAACTGCAAACACACACATTCACTTCCCCTTTTAACTGTTTTAAAAATGAATTTTGACAAGAAAACTACCCCTTTTTTACCCAGCCTCTTTCACGTGTTTCGCTTGAATTTCATTGCAAAGAGACTTTCTCTATGAGATCACAATCTTAAGCAAAATCCAGTCCAGACTTCTTGAACTCAGTCATCACTCACTATCTCTTATAAGATTAGAAATTAGCTTAGATATTAATTAGATTACTCATTTTAAAACACAACAGATCATAAAATTACAAGGGTGGCAAAACATTCTTATGAATTTAAGAGGTATTTAATTGAATTCATGGATCATAAGAAAATCTGATGGTGCTTTTGTGAGTAATAAAACTTTCACTCAGCAGTTATTATGAGTTCAGTCCATTTCTCTGTCAAGATCTGTCCTTCAGACTATTTTTATTCAATTAAGACTGTAACCTTATACAAGGTAATTTACACCACAAATTACTGTTTGAATATGTAAATAAACAAACTGTATTATTTTTTTAACTGATAATATTCTTGTGTGCACAATTGTGTTGATATGTGGATCTTATTTTACTAAACTGTGAACGAACATTCATGCTGCTTTTGCCCATTAAATCTTTCCCATCAGAGTTTTTAAAAAAGGTGACAGCCACCGCAAGCATGTTTTTTTTAATTATTATTTTAACAAAGAGTTTACTGACACACATAATATTTTTTGTATTAATATATGAACACGCAATATGTCAAAGCAAAGAACACAGCTTGTGTGTTTTTTTTTTTTATCAACACTTGAATGTGTTAAAATGTGACCACTTTAAACAAAAAGCTGACAAAAACATGTTTTTGTAAAATATTTTTGATCAGATTCAGAATGCTGATCAAAACATAGATGGAAGATTGCTTCCATCAATATATCCAACGCTTGCATGGTCCTACAGCACTTTTCCTGGGCTGTTTTTTATTCAGTAACATTGGGCAGTTTTGATTTATGTGCTGTTTAATGCTTGATTAAAACTTTTACATATGCATCTGCTTACATTCATAATCACTTATTTCTGCTTCTTCTTTGCTGTGTTTTGATCCAATTTGAAAAATTTCCATCAGTGGCGGGGAAACATTATCTCATGAATGATGGATTCTGTCAATGGTGGGGAGAATCAAACAGCCCGCATGAAAAAAGTACCTTTTATGATATATATGATCAAAGTCCAAAACTGACACTTGCTTAGTACTAAATATACGTAAAATGTGACTTTTTAAAAGCATCTGACCATCACTGTTTTCATCTCGGGGTCCGGAATTGTCTGTTTGACATTAAAGGGATAGTTCACCCAAAAATGAAAGCTTAACTCCAGGGCATCTAAGATGTAGGTTTCTTTGGTTCTTCAGTTGAACACAAATCAAGATTTTTTAACTCAAACCATTGCAGTCTATCAGTCTTATAATTGATGTGAATGGGAATCATGGCTAAATACAAAAATAATAAAAAACACACAAACAAAACTAAAATAAACCCTGTGGTTTGTGACGATACATTGATTAAAGACAAAACGATCGGTCTCTCTGATGCACTGCAATTCCAGAACTGTACTGAACTCGTACTCCACACAGCCAATGTGTGATGAATTGACAATATACTGATGTGTGAAGACACAAAACGATCTGTGCAAGAAACTGAACAGTATTTATATAGTTTTTTTTTTACCTCTGATGCTGAACTGTCTGAACTGTACTAAGCGTGTCCTTGACACAGCCTGTGCGTGAGTTGTGACAAATCTTCTTCTTGCTTTACGGTTTAATGCAGACTTATAAGTGCACTGCAGTCACCTATCTATCAAATTGACCATTCAAACTCCCAATTGAGATTATAGATAGAGTGACAATGGTCCATTAATGTATAAATAAATGATGAAATTAACACGAACTAAGCATTAATAAATGCTGTGGAAATATTGTTCATTATTATTAATGTTATTTATATATGTTAACTAATGAACATTATTGAAGAATGACCGCGGATGAGGCATTAAGTGCAAAGCACTGCGACCAACTTAACAACTTAACATTTTTAATGTAGCAATGTGGTCGCTCAGTTTTTCAAGAACAGTTTTAATCATGTAAATGTTAATAGAACTGAACAAAGAAATAAAGTGTTACAAACGTTACGCACAGGCCGTTATTGCAAATACAAAAACAAGACGAGTAAAGAAAATGTGGTACTTATTAAAATAATCATCCTTTACTTCAATATATGAACACAGAAACCCGCTGTTAACAGGTTAATTACTTTTCATATTTGTTTGTCAATAAATGAACTGCATTCATTTCGAGTCTTCATTGTGACATCATTACTTGGAGTGGCCGCCATGTTGATGGCTTCCTTTAGTGCTACTCGGACTAGTGCGCAGTGTTTAGACATACTCCCTCTCAGCCGTGTGTCTTAATTTGATTAATTAAAAATCTATTTCAACCTGACATACGACCAATGGATTAAAGCTGCGGTAGGTAACTTTTGACGCTCTAGCGGTTAATAAACAGAACTGCTTGCGTCTTGTGGAAGAACATTGTAGCCGGAACTACTTCTCTCTGTTTCTGTCTATGAAGAATCACAAAGGTACTGGGTTACTCCGCCGCGGTACCCCCGAAGCAATCTAAAATAGTCTGAATATAAACACTTATTATAGGTGCACCCTAGTGATTCAGGACAAGCTAAAAACACGGTTTGGAAAATTGATTCATGGTGTACTTGCTTATTATATAAATTTTTCTACATTTTGAACACAAACAAAGTTACGGACCGCAGCTCTGACTGGTTATTTTTTACCGGGAGCGATGGAGTTTCTGCAAATGGCAATAGGACCACTGGGAGGAGCCAGAGGAGCTTGATTTTTTTTCACAGATTATCTGTCTCATATTCTACTGTCAGGACATAATGACAGGTTTAATAAATATGTAAAACATATTTTTTTTTACAAAAGTTCCCTACAGCACCTTTAAAGAAATCCTATATAATCTAAAACTTGAGAGGCTAAGGTTCTCCCTTAGAGGCTCCTTGAGGAGATTTGACAAAACTTGGAACCCCTTGCTTTCCATCATTGACTCTCTAAACATCATGCCTGAAGAGTGAAATGTTATGTCCTCAGGATTTACAGTGTAACTAACCATCAATGCAGATTATTTATTTATTTATTATTTATTATTTTATTGTACGGTGTTTGTCATCCAGGAGCAGGGGGCATCAGGGTATGGCATCCCATGTAGGGGATAGGAATGGTGCTTTGTGGGAAGGTGAGGGGGAGTGGGGTAAAAATGAAAAAATGTGAGCACTGTTTCATATTTATAAGTACCGTTTGACATTTTGTACACTTTGTATGGTTGGTGCTCAATAAAACATATTTGAAAAAAAAAAAAAAAAAAAAAAAAACAAACAAACATTATTTCTTTATTCATTGTGGAACTTACCCACATTAAAGTGTTTAAAAGAAGAATACATGAAGCCAGAATAACATGTTTTTCAGCAGTGTTTTGTTTACAAGCAGATATCCTGTTCTTTCTTTGGATGTTTTGTATGTGCAGATATTCATATAACAAACTATACACAAATTCAAACCTAAATAGGGACATAGTATACTTAAAGTATGATGTGAAGTTCACTTAAAGGTACAATTTGTAAGATATTTGCAGTAAAATATCCAAAAACCACTAGGCTAGTATTATATATTTTGTCCAGCTGATTACTAACTATCTCTAATGTTTTCAACTACTTGTAAATCATGAGAAAATTTCCATTCTAAACAGTGACACGGAGCAGTGCAGTCTCCTGTCAATGATGTTAGTTACCCTTTGTTACCGACTTTGTTACCTTTACTGATGTAGAAACCACATGACAACAGTGTCATGGACAAATGCGGAAGTAGCTTCGCGACAAACTTCAACTAGAAAGAGATGCCGATCCCGCTTGTGTTTTACTCGACAGGTGAGTTGTATCGGAGTTCGTATCTTTACAGAAAACGTATGCTATTATAACTATAAACAAGATTTGTATTATGGGGCATATACGCCAAATGCGGGGCATCACATCTCTAGACCCGCGCGAGGACGCATCTGATCCGTAGTCTTATCGCGTCTTTGCATTGACCGGCCGTCAGCGGTTGGATAGAAGGCAACACATCCCATCATTCCACGCTCCTTCGTAGCATCATCAAACCACGCGATTGTTATTGTTTTGATAGTGCGCCCTCTAGTGGCAGGTCCTACAACCTGTAGCTTTAAAGAAAACTTAAGAGTTGCAGTTTAAATCTACTAAACTAGTAGTTTACTGAGACTATACTTCAAAGTATACAAAGTATTTAATTAGTAAACTATGAGTATACCTATAAGTTCACTTTAAGTATAATTGCAGTACAAACCACAAACATAGAGATCAACTAGTTGTGTACTCAAAGTTTGCTATAATGTTATACTTAAAGTATACTTAAAAGTATACTTTTATATACTAGAAAGTGGGTCAATATAGTCCCAAGGAGTACTGAAACAGTACACTTACAAATTTACTACTAGAACACTGATATTTGTATACTTATTAAATAAACTTGAAATATACCACTTTTTGGTAAAATTATTTTTCAGATAATGTACAAATCTCAATTTCGAAAAATTGACACTTTAGATTGTTTCTGTGGACATATTTATAGTTAAATCTGTCATTAGGTTAGTTGTGTATAGGTACAGTATTTATATAAAGCATTCATATAGTTTGTATTTTTTAGTTTATGTATAGGTAAACATCATGTAAATCTATAGTCAAAATCTGTTTTACTTCATTGTTGTTTGTCTGTGTTTATGCAGCAACATGGTCCTGTGAAGCATGACATTTCATTCCACTGTATGTCCACACATGTAGCAGAATTACAATAAAGCTCAACTTGACTTGGCTTATGTTTCATTTAATTAATCACAACATACAGTATGTAAAACTTCAAATGATCTCTGCAAAGAAGTGAAACTAACTGCTTACATGTGATAGAAATTGCAAAAGGGAATAAAGAAACCAAATCATATAAGCAGTACTCTGAAATGGCGTTAAAGTGTAGCATTCAGTGACATTTCCTAGTTTTAGTTATTTTGCAGGATGTGTTTTAACACATTCAGAGATTAGCTCTGTTCTCAGAATACGTAAACTGTGAAGCAGATTTGAGGAAGTGCCCTTTTGGAAACACAGAGGGCAGAGACTGTGAAACAGTGGCAACATATTCAGCATTTCCTGAGCCCAGAGAAATAAAAACTGGATTTACAGTGTATTTGCAGTTGTAATTTTATTCAGAGGCAAATTGTGTAGAATACATATATTAATAATATATAATTTTAAACATATTAAACTCTTTGTTTAAACTGTTGTTTAAAAATATTTTATTTTCAATTATTTAGGCATCCAGTGGGCAGTAATGATAAAAGGCAGAAATCACACAGTAACAGTAGCTCATTTGCGGTTGTCTAACAACAACAGCAACTGAAAGAAGAAGACACACAGATGGGTTGTGGGTAGTTGTGACACACTGTGAACGGATACAGCTACTGCTTTCTCTCTCAGCGAGTTTCCTTATTGGTTGCTTCTTTAGACATCACATCTTGAGAAGCTGTCAAAAACACTATATCACTTTTAATAAAAGTACATACTTTTTTGCTAAAGCTCTGTTAACAACTGCTAATTTGTTAGTTAACCATTTTCAGTCAAATAGACAAATTGATGCTTTGCTACAAGAAAAGATAATCCACACTTACATTCCAGATATTTCAAGATAATTAATAAAAGTAATGTTCAAAGAGTCTTTGTTCTCTTTATATACAAATAATAATTTATACTTGGACATTGATTATTGGATATAATGAATAACTCACTGCAGACTTTACTTGTTCCTTGCCTAGCAAATCTTGCTCCATTTTTGTGTGGCACTTTGTGTAGCAATGGACTCTTGTCTTGTCTGATATTTAGTACTGTTATCCATTCAGAAGGTACAGGGTCTTTTATTTTGTGAAAAATTTTCATCAAATAGCTTTCATAAATCTTCATAGTTACTGTCCAGTGAACTTCTGTTTTCTGTTATATTTACATTGATGTAGTCCTGTTCTGAATCGTCTGTTTCCACATTGACGTAGTCTGGTTCAGAGTCATTTTGATCTACATTGATGTAATCTTGATCAGAGTCAGAGTTTACATCATCATGATCACCATCATCCATATCTACAAGCTCATAGTCATCCACAGCAGGCTCTTCATTCTGGTCATTATGGAGCACACCTGGCATATTAACTGCACCATGGGATACAAAGTGCATTGGAAAAAAACAACAACAACAACTTTTTACTATGATGGTAAGATGTTTCAACACTGATATTTGCAAGCATACCAAATTAAAGGTAAAGCACATTACTGAAATCATTCTCACCTTTTGAACGGGAGCTTATTTGGATTTTCTTTTGTTTTTGTCTCCTCCTCACCAGGAAAGTGATCAGCAGTGCAGACAATATGAGCAGTACAGCTATTACCACAACACCAATGATAATAAATGAAGAAGCTGGAGGGAAGATTTTAGTACATTAAAAAGAGTACACCCTACCTTCAGAATGGCATACTACTGTAATGTTTCTGCTGAATGATTCCATATATTTGTTTTAGCTAATCGTTTAAATTAAATATTCAATTTGCTCATGAATTAAGGTGTGATCACATTTATCGTTGCTAAAATTATGCGGAATCTGTGCAATGAGGATTTTTGCACAAGGGCAAATTTCCCCATGTAGGTTTCGCTCATTCAAATTTGGGCTCTTGACTAGTAGAAAGCAGCTTGGTTTGAAAGTGATTTCTGTGTGAGCTGTGCTTCATTCATCACTGTACATTGATAATGAACAATGGAGATTTGCCCAGAAAAATCTCATTGACATTTCAAAATATGACTGCACATCACTATTAAAGACAGTCAATTGTTGTCACCTACTGGCATTTTGTAACTTGCCAAAAGAATCACTGAAGTTCCCCACAACTCCTACACAGACTGACAGTCAGTCTCAAACCTTGTGCTGTTGAACTACACCAGCACACTTGCAAAGAACACTTTGATTTAGGGAAAGACTAAATCCTCCTACCTGAACATATGACTCCAGCTTCGTTACTCTGAGGACAATTATTTCCATTCTTTTCTAAGCACTGTGTGATGGATGACTCGTCTCCATTACAGTGGATCTCGTTTAGCCAGACATTACCCCTTACCCCAAAAAGAGACTGGCCATCTGCAATAACAGCTCTTCCACATCCCAACTCTCTGCACACCAGAGCAGCATCATCAATGTCCCAGGATGCACCACACAATGCCTTCCATGTGCCATTATAAAATAACTCAACTCTTCCAGAGCAGGCATCCAAGCCATTGACCAGACTGATGTTTTGAGTTCCTGTTGAATAGAGAAAATTAAAAGTGTGGTTCACAGTTTTTTTTCAAGGCTTGATTGCTTGATTTATGAGGTGCAGTCTAACATTAACATTAATTATTTTGTTAATGCTTAGTAAAAAAACAAAAACAAAAACAACAACATTATTTTCTAGATAATTTACCTTTATTCCACAACTCTCTCTCCCTTCTCTCAATGTGCTGGTCATTTCCTGCTTTTATGAAGCCCCTCCCTCAGAAATAAGCAATGTGCTCTGATTGGGTAGTGAGCCCAGTGTTTTGTGATTGCCTAAAATGACTTTAGTGTGCGTCTAAATGTCCTGGCCCTCAACTCAGTGGCATGTGCTCTGACTGAATTGTAAATAACGGCATAATTAACCCATTTAAGCCCACCAGCAACTATACACTTGTAAGTATATCATGAGGAAATGGGGTATTCTGTGTTAATAGGTTAATAAATCAAGGTTATTGGTCTTGTTTAGTGCTTTTTGCTTTCATAATATCTCACCTAAAACATAACTTAACCCTTTAAATGACATCTCTACTTTACAATAGACCTTAATTTGATAGGGAATAAATCTGTAAAAGGAGGAGATGAGAGATCAATCTTTCCACAGCTCTGCTGCCCCTCTTCTGTGTCTGCCTTTGACATGAGGGTGGAGATTTCCAGTTTTCAAGTGACAGCACCAGTTTACAAACTTCCATCAGTCACACAAAAGGAAGAATGGAAAGATAATGAGCTAATACATGGAATCAACTGCTGTAGATGATCTTTTTCACTCTTTTATGACATTATAGCCCGGTTTCATAGTCAAATCTTCAACTGGGAAATTTAAGTAATATTTATTAACATGGCTTAGAAAAAACAACAACAACAACAACAACAAAAAAACCTTACTGGTGTGATTCTTGAGACAAAACAAAGGCACTGATATGTTTTTAAGATCAATCAGCACAAGTTTCTTTCAGTTAAAACAGATCAGATTTACATTTAATTTGGGACCATGCTTATGCCTGGCCTGTGAAACTGGTGGAATGTCTCATAAGGGGCAAAATACTGAGGCCCCTTTATCTCATTCATTTTATGTCTAGTAGCTTATAATTTCATTATAAAGTTGAAATTCAGACAAGTAATGAGTTTACATTTATATTATTATATGAAATCACCTACTACAGTCAGCCATCGAATACTGTGGACCTAATGTAATAAATTTTTTTATTATATGTATGTAATACTGTGAGGAGTGGGGCGGGCCGAGAGATGTGGGAACGAGCGAGGCCGGTAGAGTGATTGGGAAATCCGCGACACCTGCGCCCCACCACCGGTCTCGAGTCCCACAGAGGAGATGAAAGGATATAAAACTGGAGCGATGATAGTGAAGGACGAGAGAGGACCAGGCCTGGGCAATATTTTATGTTTGCTTTTTATTTTGTGCACACCAGTCGTCCGTGAGGGGCTGGTGCGCTGGTTTGTGTTTATTTTTGTCATTAAAGTTTCATTTTGATTGTGCGCCAGTTCCCGCCTCCTTCTTCCGGATGAATAGGAAGTTTTTATCATTACAAATACTTTCTTCATTCCAATTTTTATTTATTTATTTATTTTTATTTAACTAACATACCTCTAAGAATGAAAATACATGCATGTTCAATAATAAAAAAAATTAAATAAAAATGTATCCTGCACATGATAATTATTTTAAAAGGCATATATTTTAAAAAGAATATAATTAATTTGAATGAATATCAAGGACTTTTCACAGGGTTAATCCATTTGACCTAATTCATATGTGCCTCTTCATAAAAATGTCATATTTTACATTTTTACATCACAAAGTGTAGCATGCAAATATGTTTATGTAAATTTATTATGGTACTACTTGTACCTTCACTGCAGTATTCCTTATAGGCTACCTGTAGGATACTTATACTAAAACTACTTACGTAAGGGACAGTTCACCCAAAAATGGAAATTGGGTCATCATTTTGTCATCATCAAGCTGCAAACCTATTAGTTCCTTTCTTTTGTTGAGCACAGAAGAATATATTTTGCAGAATGTTGATAACCAAGCAGTTAAATGCGTAATTTTCTTTCAGGTACCTTTTTATTATATAGATGTAATATTCTCTTCATTCTATATATTTTTATTCATTAAATTTTTTCATATACAATACCCTGTTGGGGCCACTTAATGGCTGCACTTTGTCATGAACTATGATCCACCATTTTAAGACAACAGATTTGTTGTGTTTTCATATTCAAGAGATAATAAGTTAGATGCAGCCTTTTTTTGGATTTGCATCGAATGTTCTTCAACTTTTCTGCATAATAAATTAGCAGTTATTTTGACTTAGATGCCAAATGCTCTCCTTCTATTCTAATTTGACACTGAAGAGGTGAATACAACATATTTGCCTAACGGCAACTATAGTGGCTGCACATTCAAATATGATTTTCAAAGAAAATAAACCTGGGGAAAATAAATGCAGAATATGTTCACATAGGACACTAATAACATTACTATATATATAAAACCATTCAGAAAAATATCACATCAGTTTCAGCACCTGTGCAAGCACTGCTTTTAATGATAGGCCTGTTTTTTGTTTTGTTGTCGTCTCATACTTTTAGATATGTTGTTACTTGTAAATGCTGCTGCATTGTTAGCTTTTAATGTACGGTTTTATCCTGATTAAAGCTTTAATACAGGCAACACCTGTATTAAAACTCTATGGTTTCAGAAGACCTGGAATACAACACATAAGCTGTATGGAAAACTTTTTTTTTTAAGCTTGAAAGCATAAAAAGTGTACTTTAATTGTAACTGCATGGAAAAAATATATAATAATGAAAATCTTTATTTTTCCTTTTCTAATTTCTCTTTGTGGAGTCTACAGAAAATAAATAAATAAAGTAATTCAGAGTTGCTCAGATTTTGAGTGAACTATTCCTTTATCAATAATATAATAATATATATTATAATATAATATAATATAAAAGTTTCACTTTTTGAATGGAATTAGTGAAATAAATCAACTTTTTGATGATATTCTAATTACATGACCAGCATCTGTAGCGAAGGTCAGAGTCCAATAAAGTATAAAAAACTGAATAAGAGGCAACAACTGAAGAAAATAGAAAAATATATGTATAAATGAGAAAAGTATTAGAAATATTTTTGAGTATAAACATTTAGGTAATCATTCAAAACCATGACTGTCAAAAAGAAAACATAAGGAATTTTTAAAATCAGAATAGAATTTATCACAAAAATTTGGTATGTTGAAGTATTAAGCAAGTATTTTTTTGTTTGTTTTTGTTTGCTGTCTTACATTTTCTTGGACAATATAAAGTGAATTTGTTTGCAATTAAAACTGCTTTTTATGCAGGACACTACTGCTTCTGATGATATAGAGAGTTCACGTATTTGTAAAAAGAACAGTAACCCTTCTAATTTATATTAATATTTATTTAATGATTTAAAACAGTGTATATCATTTAATATAATAATAAATGAAATGGTATCAATTTAAAAACTGTTTACCAAGTGTGAAGTCAAGCAGTGATATCATCATTTCTGTTCTTTCATTGATCGATATCCGTGATGTGCATCTCTGTTGCTCTTCACATGTTCTCTGAGTCAGACAGAAACTAGCTCTGTGTGAACAGAACTACTAGTTCCTCATTTTACTGCTACCGCCCCGTCTTACTAAACACTTCAACTTCTCATAGAGTAAATCAGAAGAAATAGCTCATTATTTATTTATGTTCAAGTAGGAGCTAACCTCAGTAACCACTGAGATCTGTGAAATACCCACTACCTTCTATACTAAATATTTCTATAATAAATATAAGCACTTGTTTTTAGTTCAGCCTTTCAGCATTCTGCCAACTAATGTGCACTTTAACATGCTAGTCAGTTTTCACTAGACTTTGCAAATATGTAATTCAATGTCAGCTTATTCTGTTCTTTACAAAAGCAAACACAAGTTGTCTTTTCAAATGTTTGAAATCTCTTTGAGAACGTGTGCTCTAAATGTGCTTGCTGCTGCACTTAGACATATTCACATTGTTCACACATTTTAAGGTTTCTGAAACTTGTGGTTAAATGCGTGTATATGAAGACACACCACACTGGCCAATACAGATCATTAGTACAGCCTTATTCCATTTTTTATGTTTAGCAGAGCTGTATTGTCAGTTCAGGTCAGTCTACTTTTAAGTTAGTGGCTCAGATCTGTAACCATTAAGCCACACCAACTTACATTCTGGTGCCACCTTCATGCTATTTGTAAGGTTCCTAATATTGTTTTGGTAGTCTCCTACAAAAAGTTATGCATGCAAGGTCAAAAAACACTTTAGTTTACTCATAATATACATTTAATTTCACCACATTTCTCAATGATTTTCAAATGATTCGTATAAAGCAGTTCTAAGATTTGGTCTCTCTAAACCCCTCATTTCCATGAGTCTACTCTGCTCTGAATGGTCAGATGGCCCAGTCCTTTGTTATTGGTCTATTGCATACAAAGTGTGTCGGAAACGAAACGCCCATTTCTATAACTGACTGACAGCTCCGGAGAGAATGTATAGAGAGAAAAGATGGTATCAGTTTTACCTTATAAATTCAAGCCTGGGTCTGATGATGAAAGGTCTAGCTGATCAGACAGAGACTGATTTGCAAGCACGACTGGAGCAGAATGCTTCTCAGTGGTCAGTGTCAACTTAGTTTCATGGTAATTTCAAGATGTGATTGAGCGTCATTGTTATAATTTATTTGGGTGTATGTGTGGGAAGGGAACTGTATCAGAATGCCCAACTTAAATGTCAAGGTCAAGGTTAAAGCCTCTTGTTCTTTTTTTGTGTCTGAATAGTGGTAAAACTGAAGTTATGCTTATTGGTTCCCGTCATCAAATTTCAAAAGCTGGTTCCTTATCTTTGACTATTGATGGCTCTGTCTTGGCTACTCAAGCTAAAGTGAGGAATCTTGGAGTTATTTTTGATACCAGGCTTTCATTTGATTCTTTTGTCCAGAGTACAGTTAAATCATCCTTTTTTCACCTCAGAAATATAGCTAGATTACGTCCTATGCTAAATTTCTCAGTAGCTGAAAAGCTGATGAATTCCTTTGTCATCTCTAGGATAGATTACTGTAACGCCCTTCTAGCCGGAGTCTCTAAATCCACACTTAACAAACTATCTAGACTAGACTATAGCAATTATTAGATATATTATTAAATATCTTATTATCTTATTAAATATCTTTCTTGTTCCCCCTTTTTTGTTACATATACATGGCTAAAATGTGGCTAATATTTCTATAGGCTAATGAAATAATACCGGCATTAAAAAAAAAAATCATTAGGCTATTTTTGGTGCCCCCTCAGCACTTGGTGCCCTACGCACAGTGCGTGATGCGCGTGGTGGGAGCGGCGGCGCTGATTACATCACTGAATCATCGAATTATAGGTATACTAATAGTTTACTAATTAAATACTTTAAGAATGTATAGTACACTTTGAAGTATAGTCTCAGTAAACTACTTGTTCAGCAGTTTTATACTGCAAGTATACTTGTAAATTAAGTGAACTTTACATCATACGTTAAAGGGTTAGTTCACCAGAATATTAAAATGATGTCATTAATAACTCACCCTCATGTCGTTCCATACCTGTAAGACCTCCATTCATCTTCGGAACACAGTTTAAGATATTTTAGATTTAGTCAGAGAGCTTTCTGTTCCTCCATTGAAAATGTGTGTACGGTATACTGTCCATGTCCAGAAAGGTAAGAAAAACATCTTCAAAGTAGTCCATGTGATATCAGAGGGTCAGTTAGAATTTTTTGAAGCATCGAAAATAGATTCTGGTCCCCCCACCACATAGTCCAGTACCTGCAGCTGGTAGGGCCGACCCTTCAAATGACTAAGTCGCTCCCGCCAGAGTACGTAGGCTCTTCTGGCCTGCTAATGAGATGAATTCTCAAAAAGATAAAATCAGCCCCCGCCAGTACTCAATGCTATTTTGGGGGGCGTTCTTTATCTGGCGGCTGTCCTCTTGTCCATTTGCTTTTTGGGGGGTACTCTAGGTTCAGGCCATTCCCGAGCTTGGTGCCCTTCCCTGGACAGCTTATATGCAAGCGTGAACTCGTGAAATGATGTTTTATTAACAAGATTTGGGAGAAGCCCGTCAGATACTTATACTATTCAACACAGGTGGCCCACAATCAAGTAATCAATACCATAGTATAAGTATCGCCGACTTACCTCTATCCATTGACAGTTTATCAGCATCCCTCCTCCACCCCATCTCCTCACTTCGAGTTCATTTTATAAATAGACTCAACGGGAGCTCGTGGCGTTGGAAAGGTGAGCCCTACCGGCCAATGAGGAGGAGCAGTGTGGTTGTATAGCCTGACCGGGAGGGCCCGAGTTGCCTCGACTGGAATAGGTCATGGTGTTGGTGTACAGGCCCTACTGGCTGATAGCCCCTGCTATTCAGTGGGCAAAGGGCCTATGGCTGACCAAGAGGGCCCTCTGGAGATTTGAGACTCAGGACAACGGACGTCTGGGTCCTCTCAGTTTGGCAGATAAAAAGCTTTGGGCTGACCGACAAGGAGGACTCTGGTGACATCCGAAGGGAGATCCTGACTCACCGCATCAGATGGATATGACTCGCTTGCAGCAAGCAAGTATAGAAACCCGACCGGGAGAAATCTCGCCAGACATCTGAAGGGAGCGCATGCATCAGATGGGTAAGCCTCACCAGATGGAGAGTGAAAAGGAAAACCCGACTGGGAGGCCTCTTGCGGCATCCGGTGGGGTGTCTTACTCAGAACATCGAATGGGTAAGCCTCGCCAGATGGGGTTAAAAGATGTGAGGATAGCTGAGAGGGTTTTAGGCAGGATTTGGTGTGAGGTCGAGACTCATGGTGTCAGATGGTTAAGCCTCACCTACTGTCAAATGGAAAGGTAGGTTGCGTGGCCGGGAGACTCTTACCAATGTCCGAAGGGAGCACATGTATCGAAAGGGTAAGTCTTGTCAACCGTATAATGGAAAGGTAAAGGTTGTCTGGCTGGGAGACTCTTACCGATGTCCGAAAGGAGCACACGCATCGAATTGGTAAGTCTCGCCAACCGTAGAATGGAAAGGTAGAGGTTGTCCCACCGGGAAGCTCTTGCCGGCTTCCGAAGGGAGCACGTGCATCGGACGGGTAAGCCTCTCCAGATGCGATATGGAAGAGGTAAAATTAAGTGGCCACTTTCTGTTCGCTGAATTGACTGGGTAAGCTTTGCAGGCCATAGAATGGAAAAGGTAAGATTGCGTGGCCATGAGACTCTCGTCAACATCTTATGGGAGTTCGCTACTCAGAGGCATAAGATGGGTAAGCCTCGACGACCGAAGGATGGAAGGTGGGTTTGTTTGTGTGTTTGATTCTTGCAGCATCGGATGGCTTGCATATTGGTTAGATCGGTTTGGCGACCTAAACATCATGGAAGGGTAATGGTTGTCTGGCCAGGAGGCTCTCGCCTGCGTCCGATGGGAAAACGCGCATCGAACGGGTAAGCCTTGCTGGCCGAGGATGGAAAAGGTAAGGTTGTCTAGCCATGAGGCTCTCACCGACATCCAATAGGAGCTTAGCTCCAGGCATCGATCGGGAAGCCTCGCTGGCCAAAGATGGAAAAGGTAAGGTTGTCAACCGGGAGGCTCTCACCTACATCCTACATCTCACCGACTGAAAGGATATTTTTTTGTCGCTGTCCAAAAATAGAGGTTCGTGGGAGAATTGCGGCTGAGAATTTCTAAGGAGGAAGTATTCGAAGATGGACTAGTATGGTTGGATTGGAGAAGAAGAAGTCAGTTGTCTAGCCAGGTGACCAGACGTCTGATGGGAGCTCTATACTCACTGCATCGAACAGGTAGCCTAATTGATGAAAGACAGAGAGGTAAGGTTGTGTAGCTGGGAGGCTCTTGCCGAAATCATATGGGAGCTCAATATTCGTGGCATGAACGGGTAAGCTTCACTGGTAGTCAGATGGAAAGGCCAAGATTGCTTAACCGGGAAAGCTATTGCAGCATCTGACAGGAGTTTAATACTCGTGATGTCATACGAGTAAGCTTTGCTGGTAGTTGAATGGAGAAGGCAAAGGTTGGCTCAACCTGGAGCACTCTTGCAGCACCTGACAGGGAGTTCAATACTAAGAACAATTTGGTTGTCTACAAGGGTAGACACTATGAGGATTACTTGAATAATTGTTTAGCAAACCAATGAGCTGCTTCCGATAACGAGTAAGAAAATCTTGGTGCAGTCATTGTATTCGAAAATTAAGCGTATGAAAAATAAATCGAATTTCCTGTGCCAGTGTACCCCAAATAGGTGCCATCAATCAGCGATATGGTCATTGTTGCATCGTCATATTGTCAGCACATGAGATCAACGATACATATCGATGATGTAATCGTGCATGGGTGGAGTAAGAGAAAGACTCTATATTCTTGTCATAGCATAACTATTTGCCATTTTAAACTATGCAGGTGAATGAGAGAGAGAGCCTATGGAATCACCAATAAGCGAAAAAATATAGTCAAGTCAAGCAACCTTTATTTCTTTGGCACTTTAAACAAAATACATTGCGTCATAGCAACTGAACAACATTCATTAGGAAAACAGTGTTAATAATGAAAAATGATAGTTAAAGGCAGTTCATCATTGAATTCAGTGATGGCATCTCTGTTCAGTTAAATAGTGTCTGTGCATTTATTTGCAATCAAGTCAATGATATCGCTGTAGATGAAGTGACCCCAACTAAGCAAGCCAGAGGTGACAGCGGTAAGGAACCGGAACTCAATCGGTGACAGAATTGAGAAAAAAACCTTGGGAGAAACCAGGCTCAGTTGGGGGGCCAGTTCTCCTCTGACCAGACGAAACCAGTAGTTAAATTCCAGGCTGCAGCAAAGTCAGATTGTGGAGAAGAATCATCCGTTTCCTGTGGTCTTGTCCTGGTGATCCTCTGAGACAAGGTCTTTTCAAGGGGATCTATATCTGGGGCTCTAGTTGTCCTGGTCTCCGTTGTCTTTCAGGGATGTAGAGGTCCTTTCTAGGTGCTGATCCAGCATCTGGTCTGGATACATACTGGATCCGGGTGACTGCAGTGACCCTCTGATCTGTATACAGACTGGATCTGGTGGCTACGGTGACCTAAGAATAAGAGAGAAACAGACAAATATTAGCGTAGATGCCATTCTTTTTATGATGTTTACCTAATTAATGCAGCCTAAAAAAGTGTTGACAGGACCGGGCTAATATAGTCATGATTCCTGGTTCTAGTAAGAACTCTTGCTGCTGCATTTTGGACTAGCTGTAGTTTGTTTACTTGTGACGGCTGGTGAAAAGACAGTCCGGAAACAAATGCGAGTTAACAGGATTTAATGAGATAATGAGAATGATACAAAGACACACAAAGACGATGAGGCGATAACACTCCAGGGAGACGGTGGAAGGTGAGAAATCCAGCTGGTAGTGGAGTGTAGGTGAGGAGTCCGGGTCTTGACGGCGTGAGGCAGCAGGAGAGAGTGGCACAGGAACTGCGGGGAACAGAGCCGAAGGTAAGTGTCCGTGGCTGAGTGATCGTGCGGAGAGTGGATGAGGTTCTAGGGAAAACACAGACATCCAAAACGCAAACTAACACAGAAGCCAGACGGGGGTAACACAACGACATGAAACAACGATCTCACAAACACAAGACGTGAGACAAGCCATTATATAGGAGATGAGTAATGAGTGGCAGCTGTTGCTGATACAATTAACGGAGACGCCCACAACTAATCAGTGCAGACGCAGAACACACAGAATTCACCACAAAGTGAAAACAACCCGAGATCACGGTTTACCAACCGTGACATTACTAAGCGTGCAGAACAACCACCCAATAAAGCATTACAATAATGTAACCTTGAGGTCATAAATGCATGGATTAACATTTCTGCATTTGACATTGAGAGCATATTTAGCATATAATTTAGATATATTTTTGAAATGGAAAAATATATACAAAAAGAATGTTTTGGTCAATTTTTTAAAAAACGCAGCACAAAGATCCAATAAAACTAACAGAAAGATACACCCACGATCAGATGATAAGAGCAGATCATTTGTAACTCTAAGGAGAGCAGTCTCAGTACTATGATACGGTCTAAATCCTGACTGGAAATCCTCACATATACCATTTTTCTCTAAGAAGGAATATAATGGTGAGGATACCACCTTTTCTAGTATCTTGGACAGAAAAGGGAGATTCGAGATCGGTCTATAATTAACTAGTTCTTTGGGGTCAAGTTGTGGTTTTTTGATGAGAGGCCTAATAACAGCCAGTTTGAAGGTTTTGAAGACATATCCTAATGACAATGAGGAATTTATAATAGTCAGAAGAGGATCTATGACTTCTGGAAGCACCTCTTTTAGGAGCTTAGATGGTATAGGGTCTAACATACATGTTGTTGGTTTAGAGGATTTAGCAAGTTTATACAATTCTTCCTCTCCTGTAGTAGAGAATGAGTGGAACTGTTCCTCAGGGGGTCTATAGTGCACTGTCTGATGCGATACTGTAGCTGACGGCTGAATGGTTGCAATTTTCTCTCTAATAGTATCGATTTTAGAAGTAAAGTAGTTCATAAAGTCATAACTGCTGTGGTGTTTGGAAATTTGAACACTTGTTGAGCCTTTATTTTTCATTAATTTAGCCACTGTATTGAATAAATACCTGGGTTTATGTTTGTTTTCTTCTAAAAGAGAAGAAAAGTAATCGGATCTAGCAGTTTTTAATGCTTTTCTGTAGGATAGGTTACTTTCCTGCCAAGCAATATGAAATGCCTCTAGTTTTGCTTTCCTCCAGCTGTGCTCCATTTTTCAGGCTGCTCTCTTTAGGGTGCGAGTACGCTCATTATACCATGGTGTCAAACTGTTTTCCTTAACCTTCCTTAAGCGTAAAGGAGCAACTGTATTTAAAGTGCTAGAAAAGAGAGAGTCCATAGTTTCTGTTACATCATCAAGTTGTTCTGAGGTTTTGGATATGCTATAGAATTTGGATACATACAGAATTTGGAAGATAACTTAAAAAGCAGTCTTTTGTGGTAGAAGTGATGGTTCTTCGATACTTGTAACAAGAAGTAGAATTTACAATTTCGGCTATATGAAGTTTGCACAAAACTAAATAATGATCTGAGATATCATCACTTGGCTGCATAATTTCAACACTATCAACATCAATTCCATGTGACAGTATTAAATCTAGAGTATGATTTCGACAATGAGTAGGTCCTGAAACGTGTTGTCTAAACCCAATAGAGTTCAGAATGTCTATAAATGCTGATCCCAATGCATCTTTTTCATTATCAACATGGATATTAAAATCACCAACTATTA
This sequence comes from Carassius auratus, assembly GCF_003368295.1. Taxonomy (NCBI): domain Eukaryota; kingdom Metazoa; phylum Chordata; class Actinopteri; order Cypriniformes; family Cyprinidae; genus Carassius; species Carassius auratus. The sequence continues at coordinate 6,956,250 of NC_039245.1, read as the reverse complement.
AAACTTTATCTGCAGCCAGAACTAACTCGGATGTAAAAACACCAAACTCTTTAATTAAGTCTGTATGGTGCCCTGGTGGCCTGTATACAGTAGCCAGTACAAACATAACAGGGGATTTATCATTAACATTTGTTTCTCTGGATAATGTTATATGAAGCACCATTACTTCAAACAAGTTATACTTGAAGCCTGCCCTCTGAGAAATCCTGAAAACGTTGTTATAAATTGAAGCAACACCTCCCCCTTTGCATTTTAGACCCGGCTCATGTTTATAACAGTAATCTTGGGGGGTGGACTCATTTAAAATAATGTAATCATCAGGTTTTAGCCAGGTTTCTGTCAAACAGAGCACATCTGTATTATGATCAGTGATCATATATTTACAAAAAGTGTTTTCGTAGAAAGGGATCTGATATTCAATAAGCCAAGGTTTATTCTTGGCCAGGTCACTCTTGTAAAAGAGATTTTAATCTCCATATGTTTTAACCTGGTTAAATAAAAGAACTGGAATCCAAGCTTTATCATTTGTTTATCCATATTGCATCTGCTTTTTATTTGTTGAACCTCAATTAAATTGTTAATCTTAACTTGGTTTGGCGTTTTTTTGTATTTTCTAGTTTGGGGAACAGACAGAGTCTCTATAGTGTGATATCTAGGTGAAAGAGTCTCTATGTGCTTAGAATTAGTTGACCTCTGTCAACGACTGAATATACTTTCAGACGTACTGATAAACTGGCGTTAAATATAAAAATACTATATTTAAAGGGATAGTTCACTTTCAAATTATATTTTGGTATGTTTTAGCTTAACATGTAAGTGAATATATGTTAATGGAAACATCAAAACATCAGTACTATAGCTCCGTTCACGACACACATCCAGGAGCTCGGCTTTTTCCAGAAAGAATCGGAAAGCATTTTTCTTTTATAAATATGATAAAACTAAAGACTTTTTGGATGTATGAAGGATGCAGTACTATTCTATAGGTACTCAAGATTAACATGAGATTAGGTGAAACTGTGTTATGTTATGTACCCATTAAGCACGCACCTCTAGTCTAATGTCTGGTCTCATTTGAGTAAGATTATGGTATTCCAAGTTCCAGCAACGATTTTTCAATGTATTCAAGGTCATTTTATCCGTGTTTTCCTATGTATTCTCCAAGTGCATTTTCTCTGTCTCTGAGTGATGGGACTGGGAGAAACGAACCACTTCAAATCAATTGAACCAAGCGAATCGAATTGAACAAAGTGCTCGAAACACCACACGCTGGTGACGCCTGCTGGTCAAATCTGTGCAAATTCAATAAAAACACAGGCTTAAAAAACAGCTTTTGCAAACCCAATGCTGTTTTGAAAGTACAATATATTAAATGCACTCAAAATAATAAAATACCATTACAAATGAACTGCATGTATGATATGGGAGACTGCTCAAGATATTTCAACATTGCAAATATGAATTCAAAGCTCCAGCCAGATTATTATATAGAATATTTAACAGTTTTTCACCCTTTAATTCTTGCAGTTAACTGTATTTCCCATTTTAATCACATCTCTTGATACTGGTAATCTATAACATATTTATAATATTTTCTTAAAACCTTATTAATAGTAGACCTATAAATAGTAAAAAAAAAAAAAAAAAAAAAGAGTTCTAAATGAGTTGTTTATTAGCATATGATATAGATTTTATGCAGTAAAATTTTTTAAATTAAATGTCTAATAGGGAGAGTGGGGTAAGATTTGCCATTTTTTGTGGTCCTCATGATAAGGGAAAATGACTCCAGTACAATGAAAGTTTCTAAAGTGCTTTCAAGAGGTTTCCTATCATTTTAAATGATCAGCATGTGTCTATGACAAAGAGTTACAAAAATAAATAAAATAAAAATATTGCTGTGTGCCCCGTTTGCCCTAGCTGGGTTAGGGTTAAGTTGACCCAAGTCGAGTCAGTGGGTAAGATGCCCCATCTTGATGTTAAATGACAATCTGACCAAATCTGATTCAAAATCATGTGTAATAAATAATTGGCATAATTAAAATATTTATTTAATAATTTCCTTGTACAGTCATATTTATTTTCTTAAAGTTAACTTTAACAACATAAAACCAACCAAATGGAGTTAAAATTTCAGTTTTTAATTATTTGCATTTCTGAAACAATATGTTGAACACTAAAGTTGTAGCCTTACTAAAAACAGGCTAAACAGAGAGTTTGTTGGCCATTAACCCCACTCTCAAAAAATCTACAAGAAAGGTTGAAATTATTACAGAGTGTACTGTCCTCTATTTTAATTATTTATAACAACTGGATAATTTGTATTAACAAGCACCCACCTAGTGCACCTTTTGTGGTTTGGGCTACTGCCCCTCAAAACATCTGTGGCCCTGATTTATCTAAACCTCTCTACTTCACCATTGGTCGCGTACTTCCGCTATGTTTGTAGTTTTGAACGGAATCATTAATCAAAGCACAATGTATTGTTGGTAATATTAGCCATCAGAATGTGCAGGGATCCCACACTTCAAAAATATATCTGAAATACCATTTGGGGATGTCTGGCATATTCTTTTAAACATACTATGCTTTAGGACACACTTATTTTAATCTCACATACCATTTAGGATGGATAGTATGAACATTGAGACGCAGGGTTTGTGCTTTAAGTAGTGTCATTCATGGCAGGGGCATGTGATTTTTACCTTTTTTGTACCTGAAGAATTGAATTGCAATTGATTTTACAATGATTTTGCATGAAAATCTTTATAAACAGTGTAGGGGAATTTACAGTTAAAACCCAAGGACCAGATATGTCGCAATGAAGACCAGGACTCAGAGATGAGTTCAATTAATAATAATAATTTTACTTTAAGAAAATAGTTTGCAATTTCATCAGCAGAAGTCAGCTTCAACACTCTCGAAGGAGTTCGCAGGCCGCCCCCAGTACAATACAAAATCAACGACAGTTATACCCTGACAGAGGATACTAATTGCGTCAATACATGAGTCAACAAAATTCTGATTTGATTGTTTGATTGTTTGTCCTGGGACTGTCTGAGCTTCTCCCTGTACAGACAGATACTAACACACGTACACAGAGAACTTATCTAAAATTCAAGGCTTTCTAGCACTGGCGAGTGTCTTATCATTACGGTTGGATACACACACATAATATGTGGACATTAATCTTGAGGAAAAGAAATACAGCACACATAAGGTTACACATTTCACTCTTGCTATAACTTGATTAATAGTCAAACAAGAAATCATGTAATAAAATAATTAATATCAGTATGAAGGATATGGCAAATCGGCATCCACTCCTTCAACAGCAAATGTGTTATTAAATATTATTAATGTGTATTTAAGTGTTACTTTTAAACAATTACACTTTATTTTCAGGTTATTAACACTGTTACAGATCACTCGGGAGGCTGAGGAGTAACAGACAGATGGGTTTAGACACAAGCAGAGGAGCAGGTAGTGTTGGGTAGAGTGATGAATGGATCCTTTTCTATTTTCTAACCAGAATGCATTGCTTTTGATCTTTGCGGCACCGCATGAGTTCGAACAAGACTATTGTCTGACTATTGGGAGATATGAGTCTGTATTAGCTACTTTTGAAGAAAGTGTATCAGTCAACTTGGATCATGTGTAATTAATAACCAATCACATTACATTACACATTATTAGCCTTGACATCATTTAATTTTAAATCAGAGTTGTGCGACACTGATTAGCCAATTATGGATACCATAGAAAACGCATAAGAAGTGCCAAAAGATGAGTCCCATCTGTTGCAAAATGTCAGTGAAATCTCTTATAAAACAGCATTTTTTTCTTCAGTGTAAACTCTAAAAATAGTTAAATCCAAAACTATTGTTTAGTGTTAAACATGTTGAAGATTATGCAATAGGCTGTAGATTATTTTAGTGATAAGCTGTTCCCTCTAAAAAGCTTTTTATTGGAACGGATGAAGCCTTTCCTTCATTGACATCAATTTAAAAAAAAAGACCTCATGGTCTCCTTTCTTCCTTTTTTCTTACTCTGGAACTATTTGGATACAGTAAAGCATGTATAGATACTGTAACCATGTTTCATAGAGGTATTAACAGCTCAGCAGCTCAGTGATCATTAACTTGGACACGTCTATGAGGTTTAACATGTATCATGGTGTCAGATAGGGGTGTCAAATCTCCTAATTTTTATTTCTTTTGGCTACAGAGTTACTTTGCCTTAAGATGAACCAAGATGAAAATCTGAAAAGAATTTCAATATTTGATAGGGACAGTGTCACGTTCGGTGATAAAGGAAACAAGGAGAGATCCAAGTGCAGGTAAGATGTTTATTGAGGGGCAATCCAAAAGGGTAAACAGTCCAGGCAGGGTCAAAACCAGAATATCTAATAAACATGAAAACAAAACAAAAAACAGACGGCAAGAGCAGACTATGGGTTAGTATTACACATAAGACAAGGACTCCGTGACACATACTCAGACAGACCGGGTATAAATACACAGACGGTGATGAGGGAACTGGAGACAGGTGGGGAATCATCAATTAACTCAAACAAGGAGGAAGGTGACCAAATAAGGGAACAGGAAGTTGATAAGGTGACAGACACCGTGGGAAAGGAGGACAACTAGTGGAAACCCAGGGAACACAACTCAGACACTGTGACAGTACCCCCCCCCCCCCTCTACGGAGCGGCTCCCAGACGCTCCACGTCAGACACAAAACAGAGACCAGGAGGGAGGCGGACAGGTGGAGGCTCAGGGGGAGGGACGGAGGGCCAGAAAAGAAAAACATAGGGAGCAGGCACCAGAATGTAAACACAAAACAGGGAGACCAGGAGGGAGGAGGACCAGAGGAGGTTCAGGGGGAGGGACGGAGGGCCAGACTAACAGAGGGAAACAGGGACAGGAGTGAACACACAAAACAAAAAACAAACAACAACATGAAGCCCCCCCCAGAGCGGAGCAGAAGACCACCACGTCCGTGTGGTGGAGACTGGAGTCCCCCAGGGTGGAGCAGAAGACCACCACAACCGTGTGGTCAGAGCGGAAGCCCCCCAGGGCGGAGCAGAAGACCACCATGTCCTCGTGGTCGATGCCAGAGTCCCCCAGGGCGGAGCCGAAGACCACCACATCCTTGTGGTCGACGTCGGAGTCCCCCAGGGCGGAGCAGATGACCACCACGTCCTTGTGGTCGATGCCGGAGTCCCCCAGGGGGAGCAGAAGACCACCACTACCGTGTGGTCCGGGCGGAAGCCTCCCAGGGCGGAGCAGAAAAACCACCACACCCCTGTGGTTGAGGCCGGAGTCCCCCAGGGCGGAGCAGAAGACCACCACAGCCGTGTGGTCAAGGCGGAAGCCCTCCAGGGCGTGCATATTTGACAGCATATCGAAGTAATCGAGAAATGTGTCAGCGGCCATCTTGGGCGTTGGCGCTGAACTGGCAGCCATCTTGCACCGTGGCGCTGGACTGGTGACCACCTTGTGCTGTGGCCTTGTGCTGGCGTCCATAATGCCTCGTGGCACTGGGTTGATGGCCATCTTGTGCTGTGGCGCTGGGCTGGCGGCCGTCTTGCTTCGTGGTACTGGGTTGGCGGCCATGTTGCCTCGTGGCGCTGAGCTGGCGGCCATCCTGTACTGTGGTGTGAGGCTGGCTTCCATCTTGCCTCGTGGTGTGGGGTTGGTGGCCATGAACCGCAGCGGCGCTGGGTTGGCGGCCATCTTGTGCTGTGGCGCTGGACCTGCGGCCATCATGGGCAGTGGCGCTGGCTTTCTCCATCTGCCATGGTGAGACGGTGGCTCTGGTCCCTCCCACATGAGCCCCGAGTCGAAGGGGGGCCATGGTGAAGAGAGATGCTGAGCTTCCTCTCGCCCACCTCCTCCTCGGCGACCTCCCCTGGTCCCGCGAAACTCGACCAGGCGGGTTCCCTCAAACCGATTGCTTCCCTCCCGCTCGGTGGCTGGGGAAGAAGCATCAACCGACATACCGCTGGATCTCGTTTGTGACAGAGTCCTTCTGTCACGTTCGGTGATACAGGAAACAAGGAGAGATCCAAGTGCAGGTAAGATGTTTATTGAGGGGCAATCCAAAAGGGTAAACAGTCCAGGCAGGGTCAAAACCAGAATATCCAATAAACATGAAAACAAAACAAGAACAGACGGCAAGAGCAGACTATGGGTTAGTATAACACAAGAGACAGGTGGGGAATCATCAATTAACTCAAACAAGGAGGAAGGTGACCAAATAAGGGAACAGGAAGTTGGTAAGGTGACAGACACCGTGGGAAAGGAGGACACCTAGTGGAAACCCAGGGAACACAACTCAGACCCTGTGACAAACACTTAGCAGATGACACCATGTTGTTCTTGGAGGATAAAAAAAACAGTTACCTAAGGCTCACGAATTGGATGAACAACTTTCATGTGCTTCTGACCGAAAACTTCATATTTTGAAATGTGAAATTATGTCAGTTAATGATGTGGATGATATATTCTTAGGAGGTTTTCCAATTAAAAAAATAAAGTGTAAAATATTTGGGTATTCAATCAGTAGACATCATTTAAATCTTTCTGATAATATAACAAAAACTAAGCACAACACCTGGCTTCAGAGAGTTCTTTCTTTATACAGTAAAGTTATTTTATCTAAGGTGGAAGGGCTATCTCACTTTGCATACCCTGCTCTTTCCTTGTCTGATAACTTTAAATCTATTAAGGAAATGAATAAAATATTTTTGGATTTCATTTGGAAAAATACACCTCACAAATTAAAAGTAGAATTGCTTTCTAATTCCAGAAGCAAAAGTGACCTTAATTGTTTAGAACTAGCAGATATTGTAAACACATTTAGAGTAAATCGGCTGAAAAGATGCCTTGTGCAACCAGTATCAAGGTTTCTTTTTTTCTTTTCTTTTTTTCAATAGTAGCCTATATTTAACAAACTTGGTGACCTCTTTCTTACTGAAATATAATTTCCTGCATGACAAGTTACCCATTTCCTCATCCAATTTTCATCAGCAATATGGAAATTGTGTTTTGTCCACAGTTTCTCCTGCAACAAAGCTCTCCTTTACCAGCTTTCAATTTACGTTTTGGAACTAGCAAAAGAAGCACTGATTATTCAGTTATCAATTATTAATAAGCAAAAATCTCCTTTGTCTTCTCCCCTTTTTCTTGCTGAATTTGACTTGTTTTATCTCTTATTATAATACATTTTAAAGTGGCAAATGTTTTAAACATTATGACAATTTAAAATGAAAAATAAAAGATAGGAGTAATTTTAATCTTGTGCTTTTCTTTTCTTTTTTTCTTGATGTGTAACGTGTTCTTGATGTGTGCCAACCCATAGTGTTAGTTCACTGTTTTTATTACAATTATTATTATTTATAATTTTTTTGTAGGAGGTATAACCAGTTCTAATTTCCCTGTTCTTGTAGGCTGTCTCATTTCCCTATTCTTGTAAGTTCTAAAATAAAACTTCTAAAAGTTCTAAAAAAATAAATAAATAAATATAAGGATTCGGGACAGAAGATTTGAAAATACAAACTGTTCTTTTAAAAAGTTTATTTCAGCATAAGCACACATCGCTAGATAGGTAGTGATCATATCTAGGTAATTTTTAAAATTAATATTCGACTGAAATGTTTTTAAGAACAATGTGTTTTAAAGAGAATAAAAATAATATCAAAAAGAGTTTGGTCCTGCCTGTTTATTAATTACAGTGGTGACGTTCTACAATGTTGTCCGTTGAGATTGTAGGTAGTCATGTCACCGCAAATGACTGAGTAATTACTGTCCCAGTGTGCAGTGAGCCAGGGAACTTACCAGTGACTGAAATACTGATTCATGAGCTCGGGAGCTAGGGAGCTGATTTAGATGCACCCCAAGTAAACAACATTTTTTCATTATTATTATATTAATTTAAAATAAATCTAATTTAAACTATATAAAAAAGAAAGAAGCTAAATATAAGTTATAATATTTATATAAAATATATATATACTGTATATATAAATGTAACAATTATATATATAACAATTTACATTATATATATATATTGTGATGAACACTCCCAGAGGAATCAGCGTCGCCCTGGAAACCAAAACAAAACACCTGCACATCCTCGTCACCGGCTGATCCGTCACAGCTGCTCCCCATCAGCCAGCACACTCAAAAGGAGCACATGCTGCACTCAGAAGACCATCTTGAACCGAATGCAACGCTGGTCTAATCCCTCTCTCATTTCTTTGCAGGAAGCAGCAAGTGACCGACGGCCCACACTCTTTGGAGCATGTCAGGACACCCCCTTTCAAGTTTGGCACCGAAGAGCATTGAGAGCACACTGGAAGCACCAGCCACCAGATAGCAGATCAGGACACTTCATCAGGCACCCTACACTTATCAATAAATCCACCCTCCGGGGCATTTAATTCACGCACCTCTTGTTGAGTGATTCTTCACCCCGTGACTATATATATATATATATATATATATATATATATATATATATATAAAATGTAGATTGTTACTGCCTTCAGTTATTATTTGGAATATATGTAATGTAACAGAAATGAGTCGAACCAGACAAATTAAAGAGTCTATCAAATATCAAAGCTGTGTGTATTGAAACACGAGACGAATTCCTTAGGAAGTCATAAATCAGTTCTAGTGCCACAAGAACCAAGCAAGATAACCAACCAACTTGTTCACACAACAGCTTTCAACATTAACACAACTAGAACAATTATTTACAATTTCAATTCGAAGAAGAGAAATTTGGTGTCAAATGTGTTGTTCGTAATTGAAATGCAATGCTGGACATCACATGGAAACCCATGAGTTAAACACTTCCATTGACTTCCCCCCCCAACTAGCAAAACCAGACTGAAATTCCTAAGGGGGAAGGGATTTTGTCTCCACAGAAGTATTTGTCAAGAGAATGGCAAAGAAACTGCTTTTTGTACATGTATATGGACCAGAATGAACGCAAAAAGACTTATAAATGAATCAGTCCATCGCTTCACCCCATATTCATTTATGTGTAACCCACACATTTGACTCATGTTATAATCACTTATTGTGTATGTTTTTTTTTTTTAACTATGGGATAGCTGAAGGATACATAGTCATTTCTGGTATGTGTGTGATTGAATTTTCTTGCTTGATATTGTCCTGACAATCACTTATTTGTAAAATATATCATAACCTGGTAATAGGAATCATGTCCAAAATTAGACCCTGCAAGGCAGGAAAATTCGGACCACAGGCTTGGTAAGATAAACAAATGATTTATGATACCCCCGAGCCAAGACAATATCTGATTGGTCAAGACACCACTTTAAATACCTAGGACACCATGAAATCTTGCTTTTAGTCTGCTTTTAGTCAGCTGTAAGTCTCTGCTATTAGTCATGCCTGCTCTTAGCTTTTAGCTTGTAGCTTTGCTAGCTTTTAGTCGGCTTTTAGTCTCTAGCTATGCTGCTGCTATCAGTCATGCCAGTTTCTAGTCTCTAGCTATGCTTCTGCTAGCTTGTAGCTTCTAGCCATGCTGTTTAATCATCCCTGTTCTTTGAGCGCGGTTCCAGCGTGCTTCGGCCTGCAAGCCTGCTGCTACTTAGCCACGATGAGAAGGAACACAACCTTGTCTCGTCAAACTTTATTTCTTTTCTTTTCCGTTTGAGAGTTTCGTGTTCTGAGTTAAGTTTCGTAACGTCGACCTCGTCTGCGCGTTTCAACTCCAACCAGCCACACAACTCCAGCTTCAGCCAACAGCCAAGCACGGGCTCCCCAAGACGTCACTTCAGCGACTGAACTTCCAGCCAATCAACGACATCAGGATAGCCCTTTCACCGGGACTCTTTCACAGGAGACGCAAGTAACTTTACCTCCAGACTGTGACCTTTGCTTGTGTATCTAATATAGTTTTAACCTCACTGAGGAACTCAATGCGAGGGCTAATTACGTGATTGATGGTTGTTCATGTCTATGCAATTTAACGTATTGCTGTAAACTTGGGATTCCATATTTCCATTCTCTTAAACTCATTTTTCCCTAACTTTATATCTTCCTGCAACTTGTGTGAATGTGTGAGTGCGTGCGTTTATGTGTTAGATTAGTTTATATGTCTTAGATTTATCTAACAAAGCCTTATTCATATTGAAAAGAGAAGTATCTTGTGTTTTGTGCTTGCAAATTAATGTCTTAAACTGCCGATCTTGTTACTGTGCTAATTGATAGTGTTTCACTATAGTTTGGATATTAGTATCCAGCGCAGATTTGATGTTAAACGGCTAGTTCACTGAATCGCAGGGCGTCTCCGTGAACAGCCGTGAAACAGTGATTCTGTTCAAATTCCCTTTAAAATCTTAAATGATTCCCTTTGAGCTAAATTGACCTGTTTCTGTTACAGTAAAATTCTTAAAAACTCTGACTATGAGATTCATGATTGTCTTTAATACATAGAATATTGATCACATTGTTAATGTAAAATTATTATAAAAAAAAAAATAATAATAATTTCAGAGCACCATGGCTCAAAATAATTGGGTTCACTCAGTATTAATCACAACAGCTTTCATAAATGTTATCATTAGATTTGTCTATCACACTGTTATTTACTGAAACATTCACATTGACATAGTCGTCTTCAGAGTCATCACTGTCTACATTCACATCGTCCTGCTCAGAATGACCAGAGTCCACATTAATATAGTCTTGTTCAGAATCATCATGATTCATGTTTTCATCAGGTTGTACATTTCCATAAACAGCCTCATCATCCTCTTCATTTTTGTTACCATGGGATGTACCGGCATATGTATTAGCTGCAGCTAGAGAAATGGCATAGAGAGGGACATAATTACAGGAAAATGTTAAGAGTTAAAAATAAAACAGAAGACATCATTTGACTTATTTTAGAAAATGCAACTCTGTTACCTTTCGTAAAAGAGCACTTCAAATGAGTTTCTTTTTTCTTATGCTTTTGTCTTCTCTTCAGCAGGAGGATGATTATGAGGAGAGACAACAAGAGCAGTACACCTGACACTGCAGCACCAATGACAGGAAGCAGGGAGGCTGAGAGAGACATTAGGGGTTGAGTTAAAGGATAGTTCACCCAAAAATTCTGTCATTAATTCCTCACCATCACTTCACGTTCTTAACCCACAAGACATTTGTTCATCTTCAGAAAAATATTAAGATATATTTGATGAAATCTGAGAGCTTTCAGACCCTGCATAGACAGTACCAATGTAGAATGTTAATGAACGGTGGTGAACGCTGACAGGGAAGAGAAGAATTGTTGAATAAAGTCGTTATTTTTGTTTTCTTTGTGCACAAAGTATTATCGTAGCTTCATAAAATTATGTTTTAACCACTTGTGCCACATAAAGTATTTTAACATTGTCTTTTTTGGCCTTGAACGTGTCAGTTGCATTGCTGTCTAAGCAGGGTCAGATAGCTCTCTGATTTAATCAAATATATCTTCATTTGTGTTCTGTATGAACAAAAGTCTTAAGGTTTTGGAATGACACAAGGATAAGTAATTAATGACAGAATTCATTATCTTTTTTAATGTTCCATACAAGCAGTCCAACTTGTTTTTAGACTCTTACACATGAGTACCTGTGATAGTGATGAGCAGCAGTTCAGAGGCAGATGAATTGAAGGTGCGTGAGGAGACACTGACTTCATAAACACAACTGTAGTTTCCCTCATTTGAATATTCTGCTTTAGGAAAGAAGAAGGAGGCAGAGTGACTGACAGCTGCCTCAGTCCTGGTGATGCTTGACCCTCTGAACAAGTGAAAAGAGCCTCCAGGATACTGGGATGCAGTGGAACAGATGATAGTGAAATTGTGGCCCCTGGTGATCACTGGTCCCTGAAGATCCTTGTCGAACCATGCATCAGGAGCACTGTGAGAAATGCTGGGCTGCTGCAAGTTCACTAAAGAACAATAATACATTTACAGTACATGGATAAACAAAAAAAGTGAACTTATATACTTAAAAATTATCTAAAATAGTCATGATTCAAAATGTAATCCACTGCTATTTTACAAAATATTTCAATTGCAAAAACAAAGGTATCATTACAAAATGATTTCACTTATACTTTACTAATGAATGTGATTTATGACGTAGGCAATAAGAATAAACTGAACACACTCACCCACAGTGATGGTAACAGTTCTGCTCAAAGGTGACGTGATAGTGTTGCTCTTGTAGGAGTATTGACAGCTGTAGCTGGCCTGATGTGAGACATCTACATTAAGGTTGAAAGTCACACTAGATTCATGTTCCTGGGAGGATATAGATGGTCCGTTTCTGAAGAGCTGGAATTCAGCATTAGCATTGCATCTTGGTTTAGGGGTTGTGCATCTGAACTGGATATTTTCTCCAGGAGAAACAACTGAATGTCTGGAGGTCAAAGAAAGGGTCGGCATCTGCAGGTCGCCTTCAAAAGAAAAATTTGTTTATTTGAAATAATTTGTTAAGACAAGGTAATGCATACATGACATTCATGAAGCTTAATGTAATTTTTGTTGGTCATTTTCCCTCAAATAATGTGAGAAGGTGCTAAAGATTTGACTAACCTGAACAAACAACAGCAGCATCTTCCCCATGACCACAGTTATGACTTCCTAGTCCTTTGTGTGAACATTGTGTGAGGGTTCCTTCACTTCCTGAGCATTTAACATCATCCAGCCAGATTGATCCACTGCCTTGACCAAAGGCAGCACTATGAGGTGCACTGATGGCTGATCCACACTGTAACTGTCTGCACACCACAGCAGCATCATTCATGTCCCAGTTATTATCACACACAGTTACCCACTGGCCATTATAACGAATCTCCACTCTTCCACAGCATGAGTCAGTCCCACTGACCAATCTCGGATCTATCAGATTACAATAATTAAAGTACAATGTGATTAAAATCTTGTTATTTTTGACATGCTGGAAGTACAGACCCTTTTAAGTGCCATCGTCACAATAATGTCACAGCACTAGCTGGAGGCTGAACGAAGGGAAAACTAGAGGTGGCCAATTCAAACCAGCACAAATTCAGCTACATATGGAGCTTAAAATATCATTTTGTTGTGATGTCGTGTGCCAGAATCAATGGAGTCTGAAAGATTTCTTATGCATCTCACAACATGCAAGAGTAGCAATGGCCATAGTCAGGCTTTGACAATTAGAGAGGTCTGAGGTGGGGTTATAATAATAATAATTCTTTACATTTATATAGCGCTTTTCTAGACACTCAAAGCGCTTTACATAGACAGGGGGTATCTCCTCATCCACCACCAGTGTGCAGCATCCACCTGGATGATGCGACGGCAGCCATAGTGCGCCAGAACGCCCACCACACACCAGCTTACTGGTGGAGAGGAGACAGAGTGATGAAGCCAATCAGTAGATATGGGGATTGTTAGGAGGCCATGATGGTCAGAGACCAATGGGCTAATTTAGCCAGGATGCCGAGGTCACACCCCTACTCTTTCCGAAAGACATCCTGGGATTTTTTAATGACCACAGAGAGTCAGGACCTCGGTTTAACGTCTCATCCGAAGGACGGTGCTTGTTGACAGTATAGTGTCCCCACCACTACACTGGGGCGCTAGGACCCACACAGACCACAGGGTGAGCACCCCCTGCTGGCCTCACTAGCACCTCTTCCAGCAGCAACCTAGTTTTCTCAGGAGGTCTCCCATCCAGGTACTGACCAGGCTCAGCCCTGCTTAGCTTCAGTGGGCAACCGGTCTTGGGCTCCAGGGTGATATGGCTGCCGGAATTGTGCTATAATAACACCTACAAATACAACTCATTATATACATAAACACTTTAGAAGAGACTGTAACGAGACAGAAGCAGAGGTAGGATACATGTGCAGTAGTTTAATATAATCCTTGGTAGACAAGTCAAAAATAGTAGGCAGATAGCATAAACTTGAGACAGTCAAAGTTCGTAACAAGAAAAGCACTCCAATCTAAACAACTATATGGAAGGGAAAATCCAAAACATAAATGGGGAAAAGGAAAGGCAATGGTCATACATAAGATAGAAAAAACAGTGGAATAAAAACAATCAGTAAGGTAGGTAGACTGGCAATACTTCACACTGGCCTGTTAGTCTGGCCCTGAATTACCACACAAACAGGAAGTAACCAGAGAAGCAGAGAGAGTGGAACACAGTCAATACTCATGCCTTCACTGGCTAGGCACTACAGACACAGAGATGTAGATGTTTGTGAAAGATGTTTTCTCTGTTTTGGAGGGATGAACACGACGAGCAAAATAAATAAATAAATAAATATTGTTGTGGTGGGTTTTTTGAGGTGGGAATGTGTTTGTGTTCACACAGAAGGCGACCCGGCAATGTTCCGGGTCCAACGTGCTTATTTGCTTAAATTTTCTTAAAATTTCCAAAATATAAAGTAAATATAATAAAAAGAAAAGAAAAGAAAAATCACACAAAAAAAAGAAAAATAAGAAAAACCTACATAAATATTTAGGGGTTTCTATTTATTTATTTATTTTATATAAAAATGTATCAATATAGGATTTCTTTATCATTTTTAGCCTTCAGGTCACTTTGAAATTGACCTGAAAAAATGCGCTAACTTGCTGCCAGATCTGGGCCCCGTTCTTCGTACGTCGCTAACTCAGTTAGCTGGATTTGAATGTTGACGATTTGGCGTGATCTTGGATCATTTGGTTCTGCGAAGCTCATCCCGGAGCTGCTGTCATAGCAACAGGTCCGTAAGCTTAAACCTGCTCGGGATCAGGCTTATTTCATGTAAAGAGGATTAGATCACTTCTTTTCAACCAGAACTGATACTCAAAATATGTCTGCTACCACCGCTACTTTATTACAAGAGTATCGTACTGATCCAGGGACAATACTTTAAAATAATAATTATTAAAAAAATTATTTAAAAATAATATAAAAATGCTGTTTAGTCCATAACAGCCTACTATGGACAGCCAGTTTTACTACCTGAAATATTTATTTGTCATAAAATTATTACTTCATAATTGTATTAGAGTCTTACCATGGGCGTAGGTTTAGGGGGGGACGCTAGGTACTAGTCCCTATCAATATTTTGAGATGACTAATTTGTCCCCACCAATATTTAGCAAGCTCCTTTGAACTGCTATTTGGATCTTTGCACTGTTATTTGGATCGATTCTAACGGCCAGGACAACAATAGTACAAGAAACACTGTAATTTGATTGGCGTCGGGGTATCTGACAGGCTACACGCGCGGGCCGGGACTACTTTTGTGCTTGCACTAGCCTTTCTTTTACTGTCTATGGGCCCTATTTTAACGATCTGAAACGCAAGTGTCAAAGCGCGAAGCGCAAGTAACTTTGTGGGCGGGTCTCGGCGCTGTTGCTATTTTCCCGGCGGGATAAATGGCTCTTGCGCCCGGCGCAAATCTAAAATGGGTTGGTCTGAAGTAGCTTCATTATTCATAGGTGTGGTTTGGGCGTAACGTGAAATAAACCAATCAGAACTTCATCCAACATTCCCTTTAAAAGCAGGTGCGCAAGTTCCATTATGGATTGCTATTATTATGGCGTATTTACCAGGCGCACGCCAGGAGCGGTTCACAGCCGAGGAGACTGATGTTCTTGTAAGAGCAGTGAAAGACAGAGAAGTTGTGTTGTATGGGGATGGGAGAAACCCACCCAAAATAGCGTCGGTTAAACATGCGTGGGAGGAAATAGCCACAATTGTTTCATCGATTTTTTTTTCCCTGGTTCTTGACGGACAAACAAATTTGTCAGATGTCCTTATATACATAGCTATATGTCTTGCCACTATCGGGCAAACAGGTCTGATCCTTAATTACTACAATTAGCCTTAATAATTTGTAAGCAAGATTTCACAATGATTTCCGTCATCTCATGTGTTCATATTTTTTTAGTGTAACAATTTATGATTTGCAAAAATAACTGTTGCATCTGTGTAGATTACATGAGCAAAGTGTATGCGCGTTGTGCACGCTATACATTATGGTCAAGCTTGCGCCCTTAAAATAGCATAATGAACAACGCGCAACGCGCCACTGACTTTAGACTAGGTTTTTTCTGGTCAGTGGCGCAATTGTTTAATGGAACAGCAAAATAGCACCAGGGATCGTTTGCGCCGGAAGACGCCTCCTTTTTTGCGCTGAACCGCCCAGGGAGCGCAAGTTCATTCACTAGTTTAGCGACGTGCTTCTGTGAAGGGAAAAGCGCGCTTTGCGCGGGTGCAAAATAGGAATGACACATGCGTCGGTGTACAAAGTCAATTGCGCTGGGTGCAAGATAGGGCCCTATGGCACTAGCAGCGAGCGGGTGGTGTGTGCGTCCGCATGTTGACGACGCCGACGGTAAGTTATCAGGGCTGTCTCTCTGCCACATACAAAGGCTTGGGTAAAAACATTTCAATATTCCTTTTTTTTGCCCCTTATTGTACTTTGTAGATGCCACCCAAGAAGAAGAAAGGGGACATAAGAAGCTTTTACATAAAGCAGAGTCAGAGTGTAAGTAGGCAAAATAACTAGCTAGCCACAGAAATAAACTAGCAGTAGTGACTGACCAGGCTTTCAAATGCAGATTCTAATGTGGAAAATAGTATTAACTGGTGATAGTATGTCTTACCCAAGATGATAGAATATTACGTTAGCAAGTAACTGAATGTCAATTAGCCTCTACCTTAACTTAGAATCTTGCAGTCAACATAAACGTGAGTGTACTGGAGGGTAAATAGTGTTTTTAATAGAAAAAGGTTATTATATTTATTTATTTAGATTTGTTTCCTTGTGACAGAGTATCTTTTGTTAGTGTAAATACTAATGTACATAATAATTTATGTTAATAAAACGTTTGGTTGTTCAGCATTACACAGTCTCAGGTTTTTATTTTTTATTTTTTGAGAGTGCATTTTTGAGATTATACAGTGATACTAGCTCTTTAGGGACAGTATACAGGATGGTATATCAGGGTCAGGATACAATAATAATAATGAGATGAAGTAGATTCACTTCTGTATTGTGATATTCTGTATTGCCAACAGTCTGAAATAAAAAAGGAAATCACCATTAAATCACTGGTATCTTACAACATAAGATGGGGGGGGGGGGGTGTATGGGGGTGTCCCCACCAAAGCTGAGACCAAACCTACGCCCATGAGTCTTACACACATGCTATACAGATAATAGAGTCGTGCATTATTTTGAGTGATGACTGCTTTTATAAGAGTGGCTTGATAGAGTGCAGGAGATGCAGATAACATGATATTGACCCTTAAGAAACTTTCATTAATGCTGTCACGTAACAAATCTGTCTAAATATAAAACGAAATGAATAGATAATTTCTACATTGAAATAAAAATGTAAAGACTGCACAACTATTATAAATTGCGAATCTAAATTATTTGGAATCACAAAAAAAATTCTAATAAAATAAAAACATGTATCTATTATCTGTTTCATGTATCTATTACAACATTTATGTAGTTTTGTTTGCTTGGCTGTTTCCTTATAAAAGTCCAGAAATTTGTAAAATTTTTCGTCGGGTGTCATTTTAAATTATATGACTTCATTACATTGCCGTCTTGCTACCAGCCAATCCCTCATGGTTGATCATGGTTTCGAGTATCGATACATATCCCCTTTTAAACCAACACATGAACACACAATTATCTCAGATAACTCAATCCAGCGATACTAATCATACACAACATGTGTGTTCGAAGAACCCAATTAGCCGGATCACGATTAGCACGATGATATCATCTTGGATGTGTCATTTGATCTCGGATGTAATAAGCGACGTATGAAGAACGGCCCCTTGATTGTCAAAAATTATATTGTGTTTGTGAACAAAGGTTTTACGTGTTTAGGATGACATGAGTGTGAGTAATTAATGACAACATTTTTGGGTGAAAGCTTGTTTTTAGACATCAGTACCTGTGATAGTGATGAGCAGCAGTTCAGAGGCAGGTGAACTGAAGGTACGTGAGGAGACACTGACTTCATAAACACAACTGTAGTTTCCCTCATTTGAATATTCTGCTTTAGGAAAGAAGAAGGAGGCAGAGTGATTGACAGCTGCCTCAGTCCTGGTGATGCTTGACCCTCTGAACAAGTGAAAAGAGCCTCCAGGAAACTGGGATGCAGTGGAACAGATGATAGTGAAATTGTGGCCCCTGGTGATCACTGGTCCCTGAAGCTCCTTGTCGAACCATGCATCAGGAGCACTATGAGAAATGCTGGGCTGCTGCAAGTTCACTAAAGAACAATAATACATTTAAAGTATATGGATAAACAAAAAAAAGTGAACTTATATACTTAAAAATTATCTAAAATAGTCATGATTTAAAATTTAATCCACTGCTATTTTACAAAATATTTCAATTGCAAAAACAAAGGTATCATTACAAAATGATTTCACTTATACTTTACTAATGCATGTGATTTATGACGTAGGCAATAAGAATAAACTGAACACACTCACCCACAGTGATGGTAACAGTTCTGCTCAAAGGTGACTTGATAGTGTTGCTCTTGTAGGAGTATTGACAGCTGTAGCTGGCCTGATGTGAGACGTCTACATTAAGGTTGAAAGTGACACTAGATTCATGTTCCTGGGAGGATATAGATGGTCCGTTTCTGAAGAGCTGGAATTTAGCATTAGCATTGCATCTTGGTTTAGGGGTTGTGCATCTGAACTGGATATTTTCTCCAGGAGAAACAGCTGAATGTCTGGAGGTCAAAGAAAGGGTCGGCATCTGCAGGTTGCCTGCTGAAGAAAAAGTTTATTCATTTAAAATGTTGGAAAATTATGAAAAACATGAATCTAATGTAATTTCTGTTGCTCATTTCACCCAAAATAATGTGTGAAGGTGCTTAAGATTTGACTAACCTGAACAAACAACAGCAGCATCTTCCCCATGATTACAGTTATGACTTCCTAGTCCTTTGTGTGAACATTGTGTGAGGGTTCCTTCACTTCCTGAGCATTTAACATCATCCAGCCAGATTGATCCACTGCCTTGACCAAAGGCAGCACTATGAGGTGCACTGATGGCTGATCCACACTGTAACTGTCTGCACACCACAGCAGCATCATTCATGTCCCATTCATCATCACACACGGTTCCCCACTGGCCATTATAACGGATCTCCACTCTTCCACAGCATGAGTCAGTCCCACTGACCAATCTTATGTCTGAAAGATGTCATTAAAAATAAAATTACAATGTGATTAAAAAGGTTACAGTTTTGGCATGCTGTATGTGTTTGACATTTTTGGGAGCCAAGCACCAAACATATATTGCAAGTTATTTTCACAAGTTTTCTTATCATTCTCAGAATTCTTAATTCTTATATAATTACTTGAAGCCAAATAACCAAAGTTTATATATCTTTTTTTTAAATTGATGTAGAACTATTTTTATTGTAAGCAGCACATTTTCAGAACACTTACATTTTTTGAGAAAACCAAATAAGCTGGTAAAAACAATGTAACCTAGGAAAATACTGAATAAAATATCAAATTATATAATACCAAGAACATTAAAACCATATTTTGAAAACACATACCTTTACCGAAGCAGGCAACTCCTGCATCTTCAGAATGACCACAGTTATGAATTCCAATAGAAGGATGTGAGCACTGTGTGAGTGATGATTCACTTCCTGAACATCTCACATCATCCAACAAGATCGGACCACTTCCCTGACCAAAATGAGCACTGGTTTGTGCACTAACAGCTGTTCCACATCCCAACTGTCTGCACACCACAGCGGCATCATTCATGTCCCAGTTGTCATCACACACTGTCCCCCATTGGCCATTATAAAGCATCTCAACTCTTCCAGAGCAGTCATTATTACCATTGACCAGTCTGATACTGTAATCTCCTAAAAATAAAATAACTCCATTATGATACAACTCATCTTACAACAGGCTAAACTTGCAGACTAGCCAAAACAGTGACTAGATGTCATGATAAAGCTGGAATTGTTATTATTTTAAATGAATGACTAAAAGCTTGTTACTCACCAGTTACAGAAATCAGAGCACTGGCTGTTGAGATGAAAAACAGGGACAATTAAATTTAAGGTAGACTTACAATTAAAACTTAAAATCAATTCAGAATTTATCAAGACATTCTTATATATATATCAACCCATTCTCACTCCAAAGGCGTCAAAAACCGAAGCATGGTCAAGCGCCCCTAGCGTCACTTTTATGACGCCAAATGTGCCTCTCGGCGTCGACTATCGAAGCACTACGACCTTCATTGCTTTCAGTGGGAAACTTTTGGCGTCAGAATTCGACACGAGGACATGAGATGTTTATCGCTATGAAATCACGTTCAAGAAGTCTCATTCAGCATACATCGCGCGATACTTGCTATCAGTTCCACAGTTTGGGTGAGTAGTCGTATATACGCTCTTTTAATGCCTTTTATCAAATGTATTCTGTCTTCTTTATTAATCAGATTAGCGCCATATGTTTAATCGCTGTATTATATCGGTCATCCGCGGCTGTTTTTGAGTTTCATTGCGTTTAAATAAATGAACACAGCTGCTAATTAGTGTGATTAAACTCTGTCTGTCACGTGACGTGCCATAGACCTTCGATCCGTTTTATATTATTATTAATTTCAGGATCAATGATGTAAGTTGTATTTGTAGTGAAATCATGGTAATCACGACACAATAGTAATAAATGAAATGTGAAGTTAAAACACAGTAAATGGGACATTAGTAACTGTAACTGTAGTTTTACTATGATATATTAATAATCAATACAACAATACAATAATCACCAAACCAGCTATGTTTGTATCACTGTAATGTTAGTGTTTTTATGTGCTTTTATATGACAGATATCACAGTAATCATGTGTTCTGTACCATGCTTTTAATACCTTTTAATGTGAATCCAAAAAAAAAAAAATCAAATTAAAAAATTTTAATAACAAATTAAAAATAAATAATAAAACATTTTTCCATCTTGCAGTTCATTCATATCAGTTTATATATATATATATATATATATATATATATATATATATATATAAATATTTTGCTCACAGATCATTATTAACATTCTGTATATAATTAAATTTTATTTTCTCTCCCCTTTTTTATTATTTTTATTTTTAGCTGAAAAGACGTAAAGGAAGCCCAGTGGTGTTTCTGGAGAGGGATTCCTTCAGAAATGGAGAAGACAGAAAGCTGCGGAGGCAGATATTTGCAGCAGTAAGTCTGTGATAGTTTGTCTCTTTTATCAAAAATTCCTGCTGTTATAATTTGTACAGCATTTGTTGTTTCTTAAACTGTTGCACTGTCCAAATACCCACACTTGCCATCTTTTCACTTGACCACTTGATTACTTATTTGTCGTCTTTCCTGTATTTGGCCTAGTGTTCAAGTGAGCATGATGACCACAAGTGTGTGTCGAACTTTTCGTGACCTGATGACTGTGTTTCCCAATCCTGATCCTGGAGAACCCCAGCACTGCACGGTTTTGGCGTCTCTCTTATCTAACAAACACACTTTTGAGGTCTTGGAGACTTCACTGATGAGCTGATGAGTTGAATCAGGTGTGTTTGATCAGGGAGACATCTCAAATGTGCAGTGTTGGGGTTCTCCAGGACCAGGATTGGGAGCCACTGCCTTATGGGACACTTATGTGTTTAAAGAGATTTTTAATATCTAATTATCAATATTTCACATACTGTACTAAACACATCACAGTCTTAATAATCCAGTTTAACACTTGTATGATATTGTACAAGCCCCAGGACGGTCTCATCTGACACTATCAAAAGAATTCATATGACTATAGCTTGTTATTAATTACTTGCTTTCAATAATGGATTCATTTAACATTTAATTATACAGCATCTTTACAGAGGCTGCTTTTATGGTCTAAACAAAACACAGTGTAATGTATAAGTTGAATGTAATGTAATATTTCTGTTTTACAGGATTGTTTGAGGATAACACTGCAGTTCTCCATCACGCACAAGGACTCACCTCGTTAACTCTTTATCCCCCGCACACACAGAAATGGTCCCTGGATCAGTGATTAGACTTTGCAGTGGTTTGATTTTTGCAGAAGATGTAACTTTGTTTTATTTATAAGCTCATAATGAATACATTACAGAACCAGTGATGAAAACAATAGTTAAAAATAGTATTTTTCGTATTGATAAAGCATTTTGTTCTCTTTTTCAAGCTTCATACAGTGAACTTTTTAGACTTTAATTAAGAGTTTTAGTAAAGGAGATATTCATACACAGTCATCCCCTAGCTCCAGTCATGAAGTGAATTCATGATGTTATTGTCAAAGCTAGCAGGTGTTTGTTTTCCTGAACACTTTCTCTGTCTTCCATTGTTCAGACAATCAGTGTTTATTTGATGCTGTGCTGATTGAGTTTTATAGATGATATTGCACACTTGACATGCATGTCTTCATGGTGTTTTTTTGTGAGTTTGAAACATTTACATTGTGTTGTATAACATTTTGGTCAATTTAATTTTTTTAATAAAATTGATCTTTTTCCAGTGTTCACTGAAAGACCTGTATTTACTGTTTTGTTTTTTAATAAAAGCATTTTCATTTGCATACTGAAAATAGTTAATGTTTACAACATAACTGCCTTTTTATTCTTTATGGTGGCAAAAACGAGCTTGGTGACAGAGGATGCAGTGTAGTAATTTGGGCATGTTGTCTTTAAATGAG
This sequence comes from Carassius auratus, assembly GCF_003368295.1. Lineage (NCBI taxonomy): Eukaryota > Metazoa > Chordata > Actinopteri > Cypriniformes > Cyprinidae > Carassius > Carassius auratus. The sequence goes on along the minus strand of NC_039245.1, from coordinate 6,933,480 downwards.
TTTGACATATCAATAAATAATGGAAGATCCTTACAAAAATATGCATGTTTATTATGCTTTATGTATTTATTTGTTCATTCATTCATTCATTTATAATTTCAGTTTTTATTCCTAGGGTTCAAATGGTAGAGAATGGTAAATCACAGAAACACAAATGTGAACAATTTTAACTTTAAAACACAATGTAATATGCAATGTAAATTTTAGAAGCACGTCATTTGATTAGTAAATATATTTGTCTTTGGTCAAAAAAAAAAAAAAATACAAATCTTAAAAATGTGTCTTATATTTAATGAGAGGAATCTATCTGTTGGATACAACTGCGACTGCTGGGCATGTGCACATCAATATTGCCCAATTTTTGTCAAGCTGAACAACGGAGGAAGGTGAAGACGTTAATAAAACAGAATCTAATAAGTAGCTAGCTTAATCTATTGTTAACCGAATCTATCCCTTCAGCCGAAAAACGAAAGACATCTGTCATACATGGATAAGGAAATGTGACGCTGCTGCTCAGCTTTGATGTCATTGGCTATGACTTTTCAGGACAGTCTGTGGTTGGACTATCTTTTAACCCATATTAAACAGCGCATCATGTTAAAAAGTATGTTTTGCTCCTATCATCACATTAGTAATATATTAAGTCAACAATGAAGTGTTGCTATCTTGAGAAAAATGACATCTTTAGCGAGATCCTAATCCTAACCCTAAGCATAACTTCAATGAACTACAAAAGCAGCCCCCTAGTGTTGCCTTTGCATAGATAGAACGACGGAGGCTTGTGGGTAATGTAGTTTAAAACTTTTTATTAACGAAACTAAATAAATTATTTATTTTAAGGTAAACTGGATATCTAAATATGTTTATTGTGCAAACCTCTATGATATATTTGAGAGGCAGGCTGAAATGTGGTATTTTACAGTGAGCAATATTTAAAATGCTTTTATGCCAGCTTTCCATTTATTTCTGAAAACTGAGCTCAACATTATTTTATCAGCATAGCATAAGTAATAATCCTGCCCATTTTCTCTTTGATATGTTAATTGGACTCTGATTTACAGCCATTTGAAATGTACAGTTTTGGGCTCTTCCGGGGGGTGCTACTGGGCCCCTGGGGGTAGCAGGGCAGTAAAACCTACATATATGTATTCTCCTCATCATGAACAACATACTGAGCTGAGTCACATTTATATCTGACAGTTTTCACAGTCCTCTGTTTTCTAATTCTTACATCATTGCTATTATACCTTTTGACAGGACATTGTGAGGCCATCTGATGAAACATGGAAAAATTATAAAGAAATGATTTAATAATGAAAATAATAGATTATTTCTTTGATTTTTGAAGTAAATGGCAAGAAATATAATGGATGAACCTGCAACAACTTGCCATTATCTATTCCCCACTGTAAAGCAGTAATCAAGGACAATGTATACACATTGTGATACTTCACTATTACACAAGGACAAATTCATGCAGTGCTAAGAATATTAATTTATATATATATATATATATATATATATATATATATATATATATATATATATATATATATATATATATATTAGCATTATATATAACTAATTAGCCGAAATCAGTGTAAAAATGTCCTCCTCACCCCCGTTTCTTGCTCCTCATGTGCTGGACATCAGTAATGTGCGTGCTCTTGGTTTTAATGCAGAATAAGATCCACGTTGATCATTCCTGCTACATTCTCAGTTATCCCTTAAGTGTTTGTAACAATAAAGCCCATGGCACCATCTTGTAATGCAGAATAATTAATCTTGTAACTCCCTGTATTTCACAAAAAATGTGCATATTTGTTACTAAAATATAAAAAAATTACTTTCTGGTGTACTGATGTCCCAGATGTTATTAATCCGATCAAAAATGTTCATGTCTTAAATAAAAAAATAATCCCAATAATTAATATGTCGTTTTTCCAAGTCTAAAATAAACACATATCAGCCTACCTAGTAAAATGATGTATTTACCAAGAATCTTCAGAACACAATATTCACCATTTTCATTTTATTGAAGCATAGACTATAAACTTGATAAAGTAGCATCAAGACAAATAAGATTCAATGAAAATAATTATCATCAAAGATACATTAACCTCATATATAAATCAGTTCACACAGATGAGTGATGAAATGTCCTTAAAAGTCACACAGTCCCATCCAGTCAACTGTGATACAGATCATGTGATACATATAAGACATGTGATACTGTTTCAGAAAATAATGATTCCCATCATCACATCTAAACTGGTTTCATCTCCCCATCATGATCTTCTTCTCTCGTGTCTGGAAACAGTTTGTGGTTGATATCCAGCACTGATGTGGTGTAGCTTGTCCTCAGCCAGATGATCTCTCAGTCCTAACATCCCAGACCTGGTCAAAGTGAAACAAACAATGCAGAAGAAGTTGTTTAATGGACAGAGAGCGCAGCTTATGTTCTGTGTGATTTTAGCAGTGTGAGCAACTATGACCCTTGTAGTACTGTACACTTACCATTCTTCAAGCTGTTTTAAGATCTTTTGAGAAGCTTTTCTCTGAAGACAATTTACCACATCCTCTTCTTTCACTCCTTTCAAGAGCATCACTTGGTCAAAACCCCTCATTTGGCTGATGAGATCATCTGTACAAATAAAAATACTGCAATAAATATGTAATTCTGCAAGAATTAAGAAAAAGTTACAGAGGCAAAGGACTTGCTCATGAGACTGCATTAGCATGTGTAGTTCTCAGAGACTCTAGAATTCATCTATTGTTGCAGTAAATGTGTTTTTTTCCTCTAGAAGCTTTCTCCAAAGTTCCTGACTTCTCTCACAAATGTGTTTTAGTCTGTGCAGTGTAAGGCCTGGCTTCAAACCAATCAACTATCAATTCACAATTAATAACATAACATTTACAAAACAATGAAATAATGTCAATTGGTGTTTATATCAACTAAACCAATTTCATGACACTTGTCTGCTAATAAAACAGCTGGTGTGTTTTTAAAAACATAATATTAAAAATGTCCAGTCACACTTTGCTAACATGCTGTAATTGTAATAGTATAAAACGAAATCAAGGCTGACATGACCAGTTCTGTGAGAGATCATCATAAAATGTTGTATAACATTGCTTCAACACACACATACCAAAGGACTTCTGTTTGTTTGAGCACAAGATGGCCATCTTCATTTCTCATCCTGAGCAAATAATTTCCTTGGTCTGCCTTCTCTTCTGTGAAACAAGATAATCTCTACTTACTCTCTGTGCAATTAATATTGCTCATTAAACATAATTAAGTTAATTTAAAGTAAGATTCAGACCAGAGCATTTGATGAGTAAACAAATGTACCTGGGAAGAGCTGATCATGGCAAGATTCGCTGAGACTCATTAATAGCTCTTTTAGGTTTTAGGAAGGTTTGTGAGGGTTGGCTCTTCAAATAGCTGTTGAGCTCGATATTTTAGACCTGAAAAAGAAGAACAGCATTATCTGGAAAAAATCCTGTAAGACAGAAGGAAGGACATATTATTAATTACGTGCAGCTTGTACATTACACCTCTGTAAAGATGCTGTATAATTAAATGTTAAATTAATCCATTATTGAAAGCAAGTAATTAATAACAATCTATAGTCATATGAATTCTTTTGATAGTGTCAGATGAGGCTGTCCTGGGGCTTGTACAATATCATACAAGTGTTAAACTGGATTATTAAGACTGTGATGTGTTTAGGGATCATTTTTAAGACTTTGACCCTGTCCAGATACCCACACTTGCAGTCTTGGCCACTTGAGAGTGTGTGTACGTGACAGTGTGTGCACAAGACTGTCCCCGGTCTTAATAATGCCAAAGCACAGCGTCCTTAACACACACTAAACCTCTCCAATACTGCTCCGGAGCGCTATACAAAGCTTAGTGTATCCCATCATGCATCATGTTTTGGAATAAATCGTCAGACTTTTTGCCGAGATCTCACAAGAGGTCATGGAAAGCTGTCCAATGTACAGTATGTGAAATATTGATAATTAGATATTAAAAATCTCTTTAAACACATAAGTGTCCCATAAGGCAGTGGCTCCCAATCCTGGTCCTGGAGAACCCCAACACTGCACATTTGAGATGTCTCCCTGATCAAACACACCTGATTCAACTCATCAGCTCATCAGTGAAGTCTCCAAGACCTCAAAAGTGTGTTTGTTAGATAAGAGAGACGCCAAAACCGTGCAGTGCTGGGGTTCTCCAGGATCAGGATTGGGAAACACAGTCATCAGGTCACGAAAAGTTCGACACACACTTGTGGTCATCATGCTCACTCGAACACTAGGCCAAATACAGGAAAGACGACAAATAAGTAATCAAGTGGTCAAGTGCAAAGATGGCAAGTGTGGGTATTTGGACAGTGCAACAGTTTAAGAAACAACAAATGCTGTACAAATTATAACAGCAGGAATTTTTGATAAAAGAGACAAACTATCACAGACTTACTGCTGCAAATATCTGCCTCCGCAGCTTTCTGTCTTCTCCATTTCTGAAGGAATCCCTCTCCAGAAACACCACTGGGCTTCCTTTACGTCTTTTCAGCTAAAAATAAAAATAATAAAAAAGGGGAGAGAAAATAAAATTGAATTATATACAGAATGTTAATAATGATCTGTGAGCAAAATATATATATATATATATATATATATATAAACTGATATGAATGAACTGCAAGATGGAAAAATACATGTTTTATTATTTATTTTTAATTTGATTTTTTTTTTTTTTTTTGGATTCACATTAAAAGGTATTAAAAGCATGGTACAGAACACATGATTACTGTGATATCTGTCATATAAAAGCACATAAAAACACTAACATTACAGTGATACAAACATAGCTGGTTTGGTGATTATTGTATTGTTGTATTGATTATTAATATATCATAGTAAAACTACAGTTACAGTTACTAATGTCCCATTTACTGTGTTTTAACTTCACATTTCATTTATTACTATTGTGTCGTGATTACCATGATTTTACTACAAATACAACTTACATCATTGATCCTGAAATTAATAATAATATAAAACGGATCGAAGGTCTATGGCACGTCACGTGACAGACAGAGTTTAATCACACTAATTAGCAGCTGTGTTCATTTATTTAAACGCAATGAAACTCAAAGACAGCCGCGGATGACCGATATAATACAGCGATTAAACATATGGCGCTAATCTGATTAATAAAGAAGACAGAATACATTTGATAAAAGGCATTAAAAGAGCGTATATACGACTACTCACCCAAACTGTGGAACTGATAGCAAGTATCGCGCGATGTATGCTGAATGAGACTTCTTGAACGTGATTTCATAGCGATAAACATCTCATGTCCTCGTGTCGAATTCTGACGCCAAAAGTTTCCCACTGAAAGCAATGAAGGTCGTAGTGCTTCGATAGTCGACGCCGAGAGGCACATTTGGCGTCATAAAAGTGACGCTAGGGGCGCTTGACCATGCTTCGGTTTTTGACGCCTTTGGAGTGAGAATGGGTTGTATATATATATATTAGAATATGTAAAGGTCACAAATTTAATTAAAATAATTTAAAGTTGAACAGAATAAACAAAAATAACAGAAGCAGGGTAGACAACTAAAAAGGTACAAATTACGGACTTAACGAACAATACCCAAAGCACATTGTGGAGCGTCAAAAGGGGCTTTTCTTCATCTGAAAGCAGACGATAAATATAGGAAAAAAGGCAACTGCTACAGTAGTCAAATTATATATAAACGGACAATTATATTGTTATCAGGACTTTATCCCCCTGGCTTTTCTAAACCCTTCATCCTCATGTCAATTACTGCTAATGTCATAAACATATATTACCTCACACCACCTGTACCTTTATATTTCTCTCAAATTTACAAGATGCACTTTTATGTGGTACCTATAGGTCTTGCCACAAAAAATGTGCACTTTAGTTTCACCCCAGCGTCAGGCGCGAGTCAAACGAGCAAGGAAAAGCTACAGCAGCCAAATCAGATTACGTAGAACAACTGTGAACTTCGGTCTGATGAAATGATGTTAGACTAGCCTATATGTCAGTAAAACATACTTTCCTGTCCCATTAGCTGGTTTGCTTTGCTCACAGCGCATACTCTTCAACAGTACGCAGATGTGTTGCGCACGATCTATATCACTTAATCATAAATAACCTGCATAAGAAATATGCAAGCTGCAAACTTTGCATGTATACGCAGCATGCAAGAACGACGCTCAAATGCATGTACTAAAGTATATTCTATAATTCGAGAATACCTAAGGCACAAACTGATATGTATTTTTATTTGTAATTTAATGCATAGATAAATGTGAGCACAGTGCACTTATACTAGTGTAAGTGTGTGTTCACATTTATTTGTGCATTAAATTACAAATTTTACAAATCTAGTAGAACATATATGAAAATGAAAATTGAAATGCATAAAATAACAAATTATTTTTGTGTTTTTGGAACGAAAACAGTGCAGTACATTATAGTCAAACACATTTTTATATTGAAATAATGAAGATTTCTGTGCCACCCCAGACTGGTTGCTGGCCCCTCCCTGGCCACCCCTATGAAAACGTCCTGGCTACGCCACTGAACAGGAAGGATGCTAAGGCATTCCTTTGGCCCAGGATCACCAAAAACCTTAAACCAGGGAACACCTCCTTTTCCTTTTTACCATACATATATTTTAAGTATCATGTATGTTTTATATAACCTGTGGAATTATTTATGTGTGTTTAACTTTCATTACAGCCTATTCGTAGGGTTTTCTACCTCAGTTATAGGAACTTATCACCAGAATTTTAATTATTATAATTTTTTTTGTATGCTGATGTAGGATATGATTTTAGAAACAAAATGAAGCTAAAGCCACAAGTCTACTAATACTTCATTTTTATATTTCAGAGCATAATCTCACAAACTGTGAATTTTCTGAAACGTTTTCTAAGACCATGTCATGCGTGCTTTTAGAGAAGGCTAATAAAACTGATTTTATGCTCTCCTGTGTGCTATTATCCCATATCTGGACTGGCAGACTGCCCCATTCATAATTCTATTGTTGTCACTCAATGAGCCTTTCATACTTCCGCAAGGTATGATATATTATATGATAAAATAAAAACTAGCCTATATCTGCATTAGTGTGTTAGTTAACTTGTTAAATGTCTTTTTAAAATCAATTATGTCAACCCAAACATACAGATAAATCAACGATTATTATTTTAAAAGTTAATTCTGGGATTAGCAAATATCTTCAGTTCAGTTTGTAAAAACTCAGTGAAAAACTAAGAAATAACGGCACAATGATAAAAAAGATGGCACAACCAACCAACTTATAATCTTAAACTAAAATGTTTTAAGGATAAAATATTACTGTGATATTAAAATTGTGACTTGCAGTGTCATAATAATAGTTTAATCTTTAATCTCTGTTATGAAAAATAGAAAGTGCAAGAACTGAAAATTTACTTTACCCAATATCAAAGTGAGAAGATAACGTCCTGGCATTGCGATGCTTGCGTTCTATGAAAACAAGCATGAATTAAGAGGTTACTTCCTGATAAGTGAAAAAGGCAGCTGATTCTAAAAGAACGGAAACGTACACTATAGCAACTTTTCCGCTGTCGGGCCGAAGCGTTCTCGTCGCTTTTAACCGTTCCATTCCGCCCAGGCGGCAAGGATATGGTTTCGCTTTCCTCTGTGTTGCTGATAACAGGGCTCGTATGGAGCGGCCAATAATTCCAATCAACCAAAAATTCCAGCATGAGCAGACTGGGACAAAATTTCAGACCTTGAAATCTCACTCTTATCCAGGCCATCCCATACACCCACAACAAATTCTGAAACGAGGAAAACCTTATTATTATTATTATTATTTTATTATTGTTATTTTTTTTTTGTATGGCCATCACATGAACGAATGTTTAAATCCTTAGGCTGGGAACATGCAAAATAATTAAAAGTTCCCTCCTGAACTGCACCTTCTCTTCCATTTTCCTTTTCAGTCTCTTGATTTCTCCAGATATTTTAAAAATGTCCTTGATGTTAAAATGATTTAAATAATGATAACATACTTTCAATATCTTTATAGTAAAACCCTATCACTGAACGTTGCATTATGAGTAATATTTTTCCCTTATGAAAATTAACAATATTATAATTAGATGCTAAATGCAAATGTCTCAACAATTATTTCATTAACAGCATTTATTTTGAAACAGGTATGATTTAAACTGTGGTTAAATTAATTATTAATTTAGCATACAATATTTTACCTGGAAACGGTAAGTTATTTCTCTGAATAAATTATGATGTGTATATTTTTAATGCCCTGATTGAGCAACATCTATTTCAGACTCTCCAAGATTGCACAAATATTTTTATTAGTACGGTGCCTGGAGGTGACTTGTTCGGTTTACTTAGTTTTGTCGTGGCCACGATATCGTTTTGTCGAGGTAACTACATCCTTATGTCATGGCCTCCACATGTTATGTTGAGGGAACAACATCCATTTCTCATGGTCACGACTTCTAATGTTGAGGGAACGACATGTTTTTTCTCGTGGACACGAGTTTAATGCGTAAACAAACCTGTGTGACCATAGCAAACCATTGAATCATTCATATTTTATTTTGAATTAAATAATTATTATATTAACCTTATGCTTTGGCTATGGCTGTATTATATGCTATTGTCAGCATTAAAAATGAAGTTTATCATAAATAAATATTACATAAAGTGCATAATAAAATATAAAAACTTTTTTTAATCCATCCTTCAGTCTTGTAAGTCCATTAACTGACAGTCTTTCCCCCGTAATATTATTATTATTATTAGCCAATATTTATTTCATTTATATACATTTTTCTGCTTCTGTTTCGATCTCTTTACTTAACATTCTGAATACTTTTGTAAATAATAGCTACTGTACTGTAAATGTACAGTAAATGCTAGTACTGTAAATGCTCGACATTAACATAAAATGTCATAAATGCATAAAATTTTAATGCATACATTTTATATGTATAAATAATATAATCATTTCTTAATTCTATATAAAATATTAATGATTCCATCTCTGATAATCCTGGGTTGCTATGGTCACGCAGGTTTGTTTACGTATTAAAATGGATGTTATTTCCTCAACATCTCGAGGCCACGACATACGGATGTCGTTACCTCAACAAAATGATCTCATGGCCACGACATAATATGACATTCCAGGCATTGACAGACCACACTTATGCCTCAGGGGATAAAAATAATGTTACACAAGGCAATACAGTTCCAAAGTGAAGATTCTTTAGCCCTAGCCATTCTCAAGAATGCACTAGCTCTTTACTGGGGCCACAGCTTGCCTTGGGATTGGTACGCCAAGGCAATGACATCCACTATCCAGTGGGTCAACCTCTGCTTGGAGACAGACAAGGAGCTGTTCAGAGCTTCTGAAGCTCCGTGTGTGGTCCATGTATATGTTTAGCACTCTTACGGGACACAGTAATGCCAAGGCTGGATCTGCCTCCTCAGCAGATGTAACCGCATGCTTCTGTGGTCTGCGTTGTGTTGAAAATACTGAAGAACGACAGGAGACTGCCAGATTGGGTCTCTTCCGTTCAGGAGAGAGCAGGAAAATAAAAGGATAAACGAAAAACAAGTCCAAAGTAAAACTAGAAGAAAAAGCAGTAACTAAGTACACAAGCTTATACAGAGGAGCATATGAAATGCGACAATATTGATTTTATAACAACTTAACAACTATAAGAACCTGTGCTTTGCGGATTGGTTAGAGCAAGGATATGCACATGCCAACTTCGTGAAATGGTCAGTGTCTACTAAAACATCAACAGACTTATTGTTGTGGTCTTCAGCTGAACAAAAGTCTATACAGACTAATTCGAGTGGAGACGTAGTGGTGATGGAAACTAATGGGGCCCTAGCCTCTGGCTCAGGAGACTTGCTCACTGATGTAACCCAAATTTTGACTTCTGTCATGTGTGCATTTACTACGTGCTTAAAAGTACAGGACAACCTGTGCTGAAGGCCTCAGCTGAACTTTAGACTTAGACAACTGTTATACCTATATGGAAACAAGAGAAGCTAGAAATAGAGATTTCCATGAAAGGATTGTATTTTCAAAACCGCATGACTCAGAGGTGTTTATATTTTATCTCGCCTGCTATCTGAAGTTATTAACTCCCTTTGTGGGTTTCTAATAAGAAAAGAACGAGACGGTTGACCTTTTTGGGTAGGACAGTTGGACTTTAGACAATCAATCTGCTGATCTGCAGAAATAGAGAACCGAGATTACCTTGCAAGGGCTTATATGTATTTTCGGAGAAGATGACGAATGTTTTAATAGCTGTCTGAGACGTGACTGCATAGATGTGGCATGAGTTTGGTACAGACTTGCAGGACTATAAGAGAAGGCAACTCACCTCTCCTTTTTACCTCTCTCTCTTTCACTCAGACTGAGTTCAGACTAGACCCTTCTAGCTGGACTTAGTCTTTTCTCACCTTTTTTCTTCCTATATTCCGGGGCTCACTTGAACTCTTTGATCATTTTACAGGTTTTTATTCATATCAGATACATTGTCTTTATTGTTGCTATTTTGAAATGCAGGTATTTTATATGCTTGTTGTATACTTTGTATTATTATTATTTTTAACATCTTGATTACTTTTGAATATTATAATGCATTTTGTATTACTTTTAATTGGGCAACATCCATCATACATGGATTGCTTTTAAAACTATATTAATTTTGGGATTTGTATTTTCTATATTTGAAGCTGATTTTAATACTTACTAATCTGTTTGCAAGTTATGAGTTGTATTCTCATTTCCTATATTCTTTGAATAAATTTGCATACTAAAAACCCACCCCACCGTCTGACCAGGATTGAAGTCTCTAATTTTTTGCATCACTCACAATGCATCTCTTACAGTTGTGCACGTAGTCCTTAACATCTTTCTCCATTGTATCCCAATAAAACCTCTGTCTGGCCAATTCTAATGAGCGCTGCTGACCCTGATGGCCCGCATCAACATGAATGCCTTACAACACTGCCATTCGAAAGTGGTTCAGGTACAACATATTGGTAAGTTTTCTGTTTTTTCACTGGGTGCTTGGACACACGATACACAATCCCCAGGCGTGTGTTCAGTTTACCCCACTGTCTCAATATTCTTAACGTCCCACGTGATTCATGAACTTTTTCACGTCTTGAGGGACGACGACCACGGTCACTAAAAAACTTGACCCGGCCAACTACAGGATCGTTGACAGGTTCAGTAACAGCGTTCTGCCCCACTGCAACAAGAGACTCCAGATACTACACATGTGAAATAGCTCTCACAGTTCCTGCATCTTCCCAATGCTGATGTGTTTGCATGACAGCTGAAATCTCATCACTGCTCACCCGTACACTTCCTGCAATACACACAGCTTCAAAGGTAGCATCTCCAGTCTTAAACTGAGCAATGTTCAGTCATAGGCTGAAGAGTTACCACACTTTACAACTTCAGAGTTCCAACCTTGTCTGGGATGGACTCCCCTCGCCATCTCTTTAGGTTAGACAGAAGATGAAGGAACTGGCTACTGTTATTCTGGCAAGGTGAATCAGGTTTACCTACAACACGCCAAAATCCATCATTTGACTTGGAATGTCTGATGAGTGGCTTAAGTACATTTGTACCCAAAACAATGGGATCAATCTGTCCTTTAACAAACAACACTGGGACCAGAAACTTGTACCCATAAACCTCAAGTTTAAAATCACATAGTCCCAAAGGACTGGTTTGTTTTCCCCCACAACTCACCAAAACAATATCTGCAGGGGCCAGCATGTCTCCTGTCATCACACCTCCTTGTTTTAACATGGGTATTATGTCTGCACTAATGGTAGTTGCCATAGACCCATTATCCATCATGCCTTTCAACTCAACCTTATCCTGCCCTAATGTGGGACCGGGGTAGGCGTATTAATGGGAGAATGAAACACAGGCTTTATTTTTGACACATGAAAGGCGGGATGAATTCTCCTGTATGCAGGAGGGAGTTTAAGGCGGACTGCGACCGAGCTAATGATCTTGGTGACAGTAAACGGGCCAATAAATTTGGGAGCCAACTTATTAGATACAGAGCGGAGAGAATATTCTTAGTAGAAAGCCACACTTTTTGACCCACTACGTATACGGGAGGCCTAGACCGGTGGCGATCGGCTTTGGCCTTAGTGCGCACCCCCACTTGGAGTAGAGTCTTGTGGGCTCTAGTCCGAGTGCGGTGACACCTCTGGACGAAGGCGTGAAAGGAGGGGACCGTGACTTCGGATTTCAGACTGGGAAAAATAGGTGGCTGGTAACCTACGCTACACTCAAAAGGCGATAAGCCCGTAGCTGATACTGGTAAGGTATTGTGGGCGTACTCCACCATAGACAATTGTTGGCTCCAGGAGGAAGGGTTCTTGGAGACCAAACATTGCAACACCCTTTCCAAATCTTGGTTGGCTCTCTTGGTTTGACCATTGCTCTGGGGATGAGGACAGACTTACAGTCGCTGCCAGGAATTTACAGAATTCTCGCCAAATTTTGGACAGAAATTGGGGTCCCCTGTCGGAAACCATGTCTATCGGGAGGCCATGTAAAAAAGAGATGATCTACGACGGTCAACGCTGTCTCCTTGGCTGAGGGTAATTTGGGCAAGGGAATAAAGTGGACTGCCTTCGAGAACCGGTCCACCACGGTTAAAACTACCGTGTTGCCCTGGGAGGGCGGGAGTGCGGTAATAAAATCTAGAGCGATGTGGGACCAGGGTCTCGAAGGGACCAGCAGCGGTTGTAGTAACCCATCAGAGGGCCGATTGGAAGTCTTACCAGTGGCACAAACTGAGCAAGCCAAAACAAAACTGTGAATGTCGACAGCCATAAGTGGCCACCAGAATCGTTGCTTGACTAAAAATCTAGTGCGGTTAACCCCTGGATGGCAAGCTACATTAGAGCAATGTCCCCACTGGATGACGTTGGACCTTAATCCCTCCGGCACAAATAAGCGATTCAATGGGCACCCGGGCGGAGGCGTTACACCTTCTAAGGCCGTTCTGACCTTCGATTCGATCTCCCATGTGAGTGTGGAGACCACTAATATCTCAGGAAAAATACACTCGGCAGTGGACGGGCGTTCGGAAAGGTCAAAAATACGTGACAAAGAGTCGGGTTTAATATTTTTGGAACCCGGGCGGTACAAGATAGTAAAGTCAAAACGTCCGAAAAAAAGTGCCCACTGAGCCTGCCTGGAGTTCAACCTTTTGGCAGTGCTAATGTATTCTAGATTCTTGTGGTCTGTCCATACAATAAAAGGAACCCCCGATCCTTCTAACCAGTGTCGCCATTCCTCTAATGCCATCTTAACTGCCAACAATTCTCAGTTACCAATATCATAATTTCGTTCGGCAGGAGATAAACGATATGAAAAATACACGCAAGGGTGGACCTTGTCATCTAAGGGATAACGTTGCGATAACACAGCTCCTACCCCCACCTCCGACGCATCGACCTCCACCACAAATTGACGTGTAGGGTCAGGGGTGATCAATATAGGGGCTGAAACGAAGCAGCTCTTCAGTTTGGCAAACACGACGAGCTGGATGGTGCCTTGTATGGCAGACACCGCCGTCGGTGTGTGAATGTGTGTGTGAATGGGTGAATGTGAGGCAAAATGTTAAGCGCTTTGGATGGCCATGTGGTCTGTTGAAAGTGCTATATAAATGCATTCCATTTACCATTTACCAAACACAGCCTCAGCTGTGTCTGACCACCTGAACGAAGTTTTGGCAAAGGTCAAGGCGGTCAGAGGCGCGGCTAGTTGGCTGAAGTTGCGAATAAAACGGCGGTAGAAGTTGGCGAACCCCAGAAACCTCTGTAGGGCCTTACGGGAATCTGGTCTTGGCCACTCTACTACAGCCTTAACCTTCTCGGGATCCATACATATTCCCTCAGTTGACACGATATACCCCAGAAAAGGAATTGACTGTGCATGAAACTCGCATTTCTCTGCCTTGACAAAAAGCCCATTCTCTAGCAACCTCTGAAGCACTCGTCGGATGTGTTGCACATGTTCCTGGAGAAAAGAAGAAAAAAATCAATATGTCGTCCAGGTAGACATATATGAAATGATCAATCATATATCGCAGCACGTCATTGACGAGTGCCTGGAAGACCGCTGGGGAGTTGGAAAGCCCGAAGGGCATGACCAAATTTTCAAAGTGCCCTCTGGGGGTATTAAAGGCGGTCTTCCATTCATCCCCCTCCCTGATACGAACCAAATGATAAGCATTGTGTAAGTCCGAAGACATCAACGGCAAAGGATAAGTATTCTTTACCGTGATGTTGTTCAGTCCCCGGTAATCAATACAAGGTCGCAGTGATCCATCCTTCTTTCCCACAAAAAAGAACCCCACCCCCGCAGGAGAAGAGGAAGGGCGGATGAACTTCAAAGCTAGAGAATCAGAAATATATTTCTCCAGAGCCTCCCTTTCCGGAACAGAAAGTGAATATAATTTGCCTTTAGGCGGAGACTTACCTGACAGTAGATCTATGGCACAGTCGTAGGGACGATGCGGAGGAAGAGAAGCAGCATGAGACTTACTGAACACTTCCTTCAGATGGAGGTACTCCGCGGGCACGTTAGACAAATCCACCGCCTCCTCCTGTAACACAGACATAGACACAGACGGACAGGCAGACACTAAACAAGATTCATGACACTTTTTACACCAGGAAAGAATGGCATTGGAGGACCAGTCTATTTTGGGGTTATGGAGGAGGAGTCAAGGGTGACTGAGGACTATGGGTGCCAGAGGAGAGTCAAGTATGTGGAAGGAAATAGTTTCAGAGTTATTGCCTGATGTGATGAGGGTGATGTCTTCAGTGATGTGTGAAATAGCTAGGAGTTTCTGTCCATTGAGGGCGTGAACCGTGATGTGGTGCGGAAGGGGTCTGAGGGGAATGTGGAGTTTATGTGCCAATGTGCTGTCCATGAAATTACCTTCTGCCCCTGAGTCCAGTAGTGCTTGACAGTGGTGGGTCTGTGCTGACCATCTCAGTCTTACTGGAAGGAGCGTAGATGATGATGATGATGATGATGATGATGATGTCTTCTCGGTGGAGATCCCACCTGATAGTAGCCCCATACGTACTACCGGGCTTGGCCTTTTACCGGACAGGTGTAGGCTTGATGTCCGGCTCCCCCGCAGTAGAGGCACAGGCCAAGGGTCCTCCGCCTCTCCTTCTCCTCCCGGGAAAGCCGAGCTCACCCTACCTGCATGGGCTCGTGACCGCAGGAGGGGCTGGCCGCGTCCCTGCCGCTGAATCGTACATCCACCGGTGTTCTGGATGTGGTGCTGGGTAAGCTCCTCCTCTCCATCCCCGTCAGACGTGCATCGACCCGCAAAGCCAGTTCGATTAGTCCATTGAGAGACGTGGGGAGATCCAGGGCATAGATCTCCTTCTTGATGCGGTCAGCCAGCCCATGCAGGAACATGTCCCACTGCGCCTCCTCGTTCCAATGACACTCCACCGCCAGGGTTCGGAACTCGATGGAATAGTCCAAGACTAATCTTTCATGCTGACGTAACTCCGCCAGCCTCCTGGCCGCCTCCCTCCCAGCGACGGCTCGATTGAAGACCAGTCTCATCTCGGCGGAGAGTGCCTGAAACGAGGTGCAGCATGGATCCTGGTTCTCCCACACCGCTGTCCCCCATAATGCCGCCCTCCCAGAAAGCGGAGTTAGCACAAAGGCCACTTTGCCCCTTTCGTTGGTGAAGGTCCTGGGCTGTAGGGACAAGTGCATGTCACACGGGTTAAAAATGCTCTACAGAAGTTGGGCTCACCCGAATACGTCTCCGGAATCGGGAGATGTGGTTCCGGCTGGGAGGGGGTCTCCGATGGTACTGGTATAACAGGCGGAGCTCGTAGTAGCTGGAACTGTTGGGTGAGCTCAGACACCTGCGCCACCAAGGATTGAACCGCGCGACCAGTGTCATTAAGATTCCTCTCCTGGGAGTCCATCCTCCGAACACTGGCGCTGAGAAATTCTTAGAGGGCGGAAGGTTGAGTACTCGCTGCCTCCATCTTGGTCAGATCGTTCTGTAATGACTCGTATAGAGGATAGGAGGCAAATGCAAGTAAACAGAGTTTATTGACAAGAGGTGTGATGCATGAAGGTTGGAGAGTGACGCAGGGACCTCGATGGCAGCACAGACTGGTGAGTAGGTGTTTTGAGTGCGCTGGTAGAGATGACGGTGGTGGTAGATCCGTGAAAGGTGAAGATAATCCGTGAGTAAATGATACAATCAAGAGATGGCCGAACAGGAGACAAAGCAAGGGCAGGAACAAGAGAGACTGAACAGACATCAACACGGAGGACCTCAAACAACGATCTGACAAACAAGAGACGAAAGACAGGGCATTAAGTAGGCTGTTGGAATGAGCTGCACCCACATGAAACAATCGACATGACGTAACATGAATAAAGCAGGAGACGGTGCATTCATGAACCGTGACAGTACCCCTCCTCCTAAGGACGCCTCCTGGCGTCCCCAGAATCCCTTACCTGTTAATTGTAATCATCGATAAGGGAGTGATCCAGGATGTCCCTAGCAGGTACCCAATTTCTCTCCTCCGGACCGTAACCCTCCCAGTCCACCAAGTACTGTACCACACATATCATCACTTACAGCACTAGCTGTTTGTTGCGAGAACTGACACTCATATACCTTGCGGTCTCTTACAAATTCATCCAAACGATCCTGTACCTCTGCAGCAGTCCACTCACGCTGTGGTTTGCTTAAAAACATCATTGAGAGATCTTTATCAGGACAATTACGTATGAACATAACGGCAATCTCCAGGTCCCAATTTTGCAATGTTCTGCCCTCACTTTTAAGATGCTGTTCAGCTAGGTCAGCAGTTTTGTTTAATCTAATCCAATAATCAAAAGGGCCTTCATTTCGATATGGCTTGGTAGGGTAGAAGTCAGCCAGGGGAAGACCTGTAGATATAACACCCCCGAAGTGTTGTTTGAGGATACGAAATACCATATCTACATCACCAGTCCTAACGACTCTGTTGCGCAACCATTTCTGATATTCTGAAATAATTGCCTTTCTCAAGGTAAGTCCTCATCAAATCTTCCCATTCAAAGATTGAACACTTATCTGAACTGTCACCATGAAAGTATGGTGGCTCTTTACCACTTTTCAGCACAAGATTCATCTTTGAAGCATCAATGATGGTGGTGCCGCAAGGATTCACATGAGCAAGTTGGCGGTAGGTAGCTGATTGTTAGGAAACAAGTTGGATTTAATCGACTGACTGATATCAGAGCTCAGTTGTTTTACTTGTTCATTAGATACTGCTATAGTAGGTTCTGATAAACTCATTTCAAGTGGTTGTATGTCACAAGATACTGGAGTAGAAATTCGTACTCTATTAGCATCAGAATCAATGTCATTCATCTTCCTAGGAGTACACGAACCACTAAATGGCAAAACCCGTCTACCTCTCCCAAAATGATAGCCACCAAAATAACTGGCATCTTTGTCAGAATGCATTATTAATTAACATACTCCAAAAAAAAATAAAAAAAATAAAAAAATAAAAAAACTTAAACCGTGTATTTCTGTGTGTGAATTATTTTCAAACAATGCTAGCCATTTATCTGTAGCATGGAACGCAGCATACCTCTTCTGTTCAGGAGAGAGCTGGAAAAGACAGCTAAAAGAACAATCAGCAGGTATGGCTGTCTGGACTGAACGATTTCGCTGACAAAGGGGGGGTGAAACCATTACCTCCTTACAGACCCTTTATTTTTACAAACGCTGGTTTCAACAAATATATAATTACACTGAATGAATAACAAGAAAATCTAGTGAAATAAACCTATTTTAACCTCGTTATACAGACAGGAACTTAAGCTCGAATGAATCCAGTGGCGAAGAGCCCTAGGTCAGTTGTGTGCCTGTGTTTTTCAATGCTGAAGGGGGCCTCAGTCAGGGAGTAGTACAGCTGGCAATAGAAGTGCTCGGGGGAAGCAGACAGGTTGTCATGAAGGCGGGTTGGCTGCACGATTGAGATGCCCCAGAATATGGATGGCGCACACGACTTGAGGTGTGTCTGACTCCAGAGGAGGAGCTTTGCCTCTTCCTGAAAAACAACAAACAAACAAACAAACAAACAAACAAACACAATAATTAACATAGGAACCAATTTAAACATGAAATCTATGAATGCTAAAAATATATAAACTGTACTGTATTTAAAAGAGGGTAGTTAATCTGCATATTTTTTAATTAACTGAATATGATTAATTACAATGTTTGATATGATTACTTTGAATACAATATTAATTGTATTTCAGAGAGTATAGTGATTTTGTTATTGTATTATGAAATATAGAAATCATTTAAAACTTTTTAACTAATGAGATAATTCATTATTAATCACATACTTATGATTATGTTTTATTTAATTGGCTTGTTCCAAAAGTAAACAAAAATGCACTAGTAGCCTATTTATCTATATGTTCACGTGCACTACTAGTTTACAGCATGCTGTTAATGTAAATCTGTAAGTTAATTTTAAGTTCATAGACAACTTCTTACAACCATTAAATGTTAATTTTGCAAATATAGGTTTACAGTTTATACCATCTTCCTTCAGAAATAGTGATATAAAAACACCCGTGCCACGTTTTGAAATGTAAACATATAAATGTAACAAATTATTATTATTACATTATTATTACATTACGTAGGTGTTATTTTCCTAACTTTTCAAAAACGTCATTTTTTTTTAAAGGGTTTGTTGTCTTACCAAAGATATACATACAGTCGGCATCTAGTCATTGTTGGGGGCGTGGCGAGGGTGGAATCGGGGTGGAGGAAAACAGCGGACATCATGTGTATTTGAATGACAGAAACGCACATATTGAGCGCTCATTCCCAGAGTAGAACAATTTTAGTCTCTTTTAACTTTAATGTTCATATACACTAGTCCATATCGATATTTGATTCATTGTACAGCCCTACTGTAGATGTATTTAATAAAAAATAGCCAAATTTGTTCTGCTTTATGTAGCCAGTTCCATTTTTGACTGTTTTCATGCTAATTTAGATTTGATACTAGGCTACATAGTTTTGTTCAAGGTAGAATGATAAGGCAAATAACACAAGCCCATGCATGTGTTGAAGTTGAGTAGCAAAAATGTCAACAGAGATGTCACAAAAGCTAAAGAGAATAAATATCGTAGCACTTTAGAAAGGCTAAGGCTATATGAAGATTTCCAAGACATTGAAAGTTCCTACATACACAGCTCTCAGTCTAATTCCTTAGCTTAAAGTGTGATTTACCAGAAAATCTTTGAGGTTGTGGAAGAAAAAGCACAATATTATAAAATGTTTATTCAGAGCAACTGAGAAAAATCTGCAATGTTAAGCCAAAGACTTGCAAGATGACCCGATGAAAGGAGGAAAACCATTTCAAAGCAGTGCAGTAAGAAGAATACTAGACAAGTATGGCCTTCATGTTGAGACATCTTGTAGAATACCACTCTTGATCAAGAAGAACAACAGGCCAACTTGAACTTGATAAAATACATTTGTGTAGACTTGTGGAGCTCTGGAGGAATGTTATATGGAGTGATGTGACCAAACTGGAACTTTTTGGACCCATGGATCAGCGGTATGTCTGCTGCAAAAAAGGCAAAGCTAATAAGCAGAAGAACATCATCTCCATCCTCAAACTTGGAGGTGGATCAGTCCTTTTATGGGGTTGCTTTACTGTAGCAGGAAGTGGAAATCATGACTGTATGAAGGACATCATGGATTCTTTGAGGTATCAGGCCATTTTGACAAGAACTGAGATGCCTTTGGTGCAAAAACTGAAGCTGATGATCAATGGACTTTCCTGCAGGACAGTCATCCCAAAGTACACATCCAACTCTACTACTGCTTGGTTCAGGGATCAGTCACAGAATGTACTTGAGTGACCTGTTCAGTCTCCAGGCTTAATTCTCATTGCAAATATCTGGTTGAATTTGAAGAAAGCAGTGGCAATGTGAAACCCAAAGATTATCAGTGATCTGAAAGCTTTTTCAGGTGTGGAATGGGCCAAAACTGCAGTAGAGAGGTGACAGAAGCTTCTAAACACTTACAGACAGCTTTTATTGGAGATTTTAAAGAATAAAAGATTCTGCACAAAGGGGGTTGAATAATTTTGAACATGAATGTTTAGAGCCAATTCAAATTTTATCATGATTCATCGATGTTCCATTCTCAGAATCACTCAAAAGTGTATTAACAAACTTTCTCTAATATTTACTGATGCCATTGTTAAATTGATTTCATAAAATGTTATCCTCCACAGCAAATTGTCTTGCAAGTCAAGATGGTTGAATAATTTTGATTGCAACTGTAAATTTGAATAATTATTTGCTATTGTGGTATTTTTGATGTCATACACAGAATGGTCTGTTTAAGTCAAATGCCTAGGAGATGCACAACAGTTCTTCTGTGGATTAATAGGTAATATTTATGTTTACACAACTTTGCAAAATCAGACAATATGGTTTCTAATTCATTCCACAATATTAACAACTTCTTATTTATTTGTTGTAAATAAATATCAAATTTGCAACTGGTCAGTGTCAGTGTTCAAAAAATGCTGGGAAATCACTTCACGTAACAAGAGTGATTACTGATAGGCTGTCTAAAAAAAGAAAAAGCAAAAAATCACCCACTGACTTTCAAAGATGCTGCATAGTAACGACTTTCAAGGACCTTGATAAAAATGGAGTGAGTAAAAGGTTTACTCAAGTAAAATATTCAAAAAGTTTAATTCAGTACAGTACTCAAGTAAATGTACTTTGTTACTGTTCACCTGTCTGCTATGTGCTTATAAAGATAAGTGGATGTGACCCTCTGCTGTTTTTATCTGGAGGTCAGGAATTGTCTGACTCAGGTGTAGCCAACACTGCTCCTGGAGGACTCCTATCCTGCTGTTTAGCTCCAAGTCTAATCAAATCAGGTAATCTAGATGTTGGAGAATGAAATAGATTACATGAAAATAACAGCTAACAGGTATGTGTGTTGCAGAAGAAACTTGAGTCTTCAAGAAGAAAGCACTGTTGGGCACTGCTAGTCTAATTGGCATTAAACAGCTCCTTCCAGATGCTGCAGCTAAACCATTCTTGTGGTAAAATGAATGTTTCTTCACTGATGGAAAATGCGATAAAACTAAAGGGGCCTTAATTCCATACACAAAATGTTGTCTTTTATTTTAATCTATAACAAGGGAAATTACAAAAAACTAACACAACAGAAGTGAAACTGTGTAACTGTGAGACAGTGAAACCATATACAGTACTCAGAAATGAAGTTCAGTGTGAAATGCAAAATTTGCAATATTGATTCTGAGAATTGCACTTTTCAAAAGAAAAAAACTAACTGATAAATATGTCAGAAAGTTTGAAAGAAATGTCATTTTGTACAAGCACAGATAAAACATCTCACAATTGTGCGGAGTAAAAGCAGATGTTGAGCATTTTGTTTTATCTTGAAATTAATTATTTAGGTACTATGGCACTTTTGGCTATAAACTGGTGTGGGGTCGTGATAGAAGGCAGATAGCACACTGGTAGATTTTGCTGTATTTGGCTGAACAGTGGTTTTGGGTTTCTTGCCAACATATTAGATTTCTCTAATACATAAATTAAGTAAGCTTGACTAAAGTTCTTGCGGAGTTCTTGCCCAAACACATGATCTCAAGCAACTCAAGCGTACACAGGGCAGGAGGAATGAGAGGAATCGGTGTCAACTTCTTCATCCTCATCTACCATCTCCTGTTCTTCCTAGCTTGGAGCCAGCAGAGCACTAGCCGCTGGAAAAAAGCAGAAACACTGGTCTACTGTCAAAAGTAAGCCAATCTGCATTTTCCTACTACATAGTTGCCTCGTCATCACTGTTGTTCATTTCATGTGGTTTATATGGCTGCTGAGCCAGGCTATGACCAAGCATAGTTTTTACTATCCACTAGTCTTCTGCTTAGGGTGTTGTTTTCAAATGGGTGTGTGTGCATGGTGTGACCGTCGTGCTAATGCTGTTCTTATTTTAAGGTTAATAATATTCTATCTATAAGCTAAACCTACTCCTCAGAGAAACGTGCAAAACAGTATAATCAAAACATATTTTAGCTGATTTATAAGCCTTTTTAACTAGTCAGGACCAACTAGTAAAATGTCTTCACTCATGGGTTGTCATGATCTTTGACAATTTAAGTTAGGAAATTAGATTAAACCAGTACACACACACACACACACAAACAGAGATTTAATTAATTTCGTTCCCAAAATGTGACCAACGAGGAAGTGCATCGCCGGACGTCAACTCGCCCGCTATCGCAAATCGTGGTCAAGTGTCAAATGCCAATTGCCAGACGCGTCCTCCGACAGCTACCAGCCAGGCTCCCACGAATGGCCATGCTTTGATAATTTTAGTAAGAAAGAAAGAAACAAGGACGCCCAAAGATCACGTAACAAAGGGCATTCATTGAGGACCTCAGAGCTGTCAACCTCTCTTGGGTCGAAGCCGCAACTACCACAGCCGATCGAGCACGATGGAGATCGCTTGTTGCCTAATGTGTGAATTGTGCAGGAGGATCCAAGCTCACAAAATGTATTGACTGCTATAAAATATGAGACACCAATGGTTCAGGAGTATGTATAGTCTTAAATTTTAAGATTTTCCCCCAAGGCATTGTTAGATGCCAGTGCTTCCTGACATATTGGTTATGATTTTAAATCTGTATTTAACCTCAGGATGATCTTTAAGTAAAAAGAGGTGCTAAAATTTGATTACGTGGCTGTATTTTAAAATTGAATTATTATAATCTTAATTCAAGTGGATTTTTGAGGAATTGGAAAAAAGGTCTGACAGTAATCAGTGTTGAGTAGGCCTACTATAAGGTGAACCCTGCCTGCTTTAAATGTTTGAGAATTATTAACACACTGTAAAAATAAATAAATAAATAATTAGCCTAACTCAAAAAATAAGGCAACTTATCACAATCAACTTGTTAACTCAACTAGCAACTGACAGCTTAAAAACTTTAGTTCATCTAATGTATAAACGCCAGTCTTCTAAGTGTTAAAAGATCTGTCAGGGCAGCAAAAGATTATTTTCTCAATGCTAACTTTTTTTTATTACTCTTATTTCTTTTAGATTATTTTCAAAGCTTTCTATATAACTTGGGTAGTATTTGTCTCTTACAACTATAACTTACAACAATGTTTATTGCAATTGACCAATGTGTATAAAACATTTTGCAATGAGATGCACATATTGCTCAGCACATGATTCTCAACAAATTTTAAATCAGTAAAAAAAACAACTCTGATCCACGATTATAAAACAATTATAATATTTTAATAATTAACAATGTTTTCAAGCTGCTTGCATGCTGGGAACTATGCTGCAGTATTGTTCAGAGTAAAACTGTTTATTCTGATGTCTCAATTTTAAAAGTTGGGAGAACATTTGTATATTTTATGAACAAATACTAGGCTAAAAAATAAGCTAACTTATAATCTGTAACCTATTACATTTCCAAAGTAACCTTCCCAACACTGGACACATAGAGTTAGTTATCATTTCACCCATACAGGCAATGTAAAAAGTATAATACAGTCTTTCCAGTATTATGGTGTTCACAGAGAAGTGAAAACTGCACTGTAGACACATTTACTAAGGAAACATAGGTTTGTTCTTTATTCCCTAAAATTGACTTGTTTTTAACAACATTGCAGTATGGGTGATGGCACCCTTGGGTGTCAAAGAGGAAGAAGGCGTTACTGAACAGAAGGATGTTGTGTTCTCACACTCTGAGAATGTTATTAATATATCAAATGATCAAAGAAACTAAGAAACTGCAGCTTTGTAACCCACCACTAAAAAAAGTTCACAAATTAAAACCCAGCATGATCAGAAACACGCAAATCAAGTCTTTATTAAAGCGCTCACCGTCTGCTTGATTACATGACATTAAGTAACTACTTGATTTTTACCGTACATTTCTGCCATATGGACATCAACTTGAGATAGTCACCAATGATAAGCTATTACCAAATCTAATGTAGAAACTTACATTTTCTGTAAAGCTGCTTTTTGCATTGTTAAAAGCTTTATACAAATACACTTGAAATAAACTTAACTGAATCAAATGTATTGAATTGGACGAATATGTTATACCTATGTTAGCAAATAATAGTGTATGATAGAACTATTTCCCTGTTCCATCACAGATGACAAACAGGGCTGCATTTCCGAAAAGCATCAATTCTTATACTTTTGGGAAACGCAGCCCTGTTTATCATCAAAGCTTACCAGAGAACAGATATGTTTTATGAATAAAAAAAAAGTAAATTGTAGCCTACAGTTTGTGCAATTACATTATTTAAATTGAATGTTAAAAGTTCATTTTGATCATGTTCTATTCTGTAATGTTAATATAAATCATACACTGTCAGAAAAGGTTGCATCTTATGTGTGCAACAGCCTTTCATTGGCAGTCCCTTGGTTTTAGCAAAGTGACCTCAACTACAGTATTTGTAGATTTCCATGATTACCACTACACATGTGCAAACTAAGTATAACACAATAAGTTGCAGTTAAGGCATATTGAATGTTAAAGTTTACAGGACAAACTGCGCATTTCACCCAAAATTGTTTGGTGTGATATGATTTCAAATTTAGAGGGGGCCAAGCTTGTCGACAGGGGGGCACTGGCCACCCCCATCCCCAGAACCATGCCTGCCTGCACTAAACATGCAGCACTTGTTTTCAGTTTATTCTTTCAGCATTCTGTCCTCTGAAATGTTAAATTCACCTGTGGATTGAGATTGGAGAAATGCTTTCAGCATCACAGGAGACTCATGGAGACAGCAGTTATCCACTGACTCACCAAAAAAATGAC
Source organism: Carassius auratus (assembly GCF_003368295.1). Classification (NCBI taxonomy): domain Eukaryota; kingdom Metazoa; phylum Chordata; class Actinopteri; order Cypriniformes; family Cyprinidae; genus Carassius; species Carassius auratus. Next base: position 6,908,417 of record NC_039245.1, on the reverse strand, counting down.
AAAAAGTATGCAAATTGACACTTTCACAGTATTGCCATTATTATGGTGTGCACATGTGAAATTTGTGCTGTAGTCATATTTACCAATGAAACTGTTTGTTCTTTACTCCTTAAAATGGATAACAGTGACTTCAGTGCTGAACAACATTTCAGTGTGGGAGATAGCACCCTTAGGTGACAGAGAGGAAGAATGAAGGGATGTCATCATTGGGAAGACATTTTTGTGAACCAAGACATGTTTCATGGCAACTTTTTCATGTATGGCAGCAAGTCACTTACTTTCATGTATTTACAATCGTGCAATAAATGTGTTTGTACCAGACTACGACCACACAAATTAGCATACTTCACACAGTGCATATAATACCCACTGTGAGAAGTACAGTACCTTGTGTGGTTGTAGTCAAACACATTTGTGACTATTTGTTATAGTTTTAAGACCCTAAACCCCATTATCTGAACCAAAATTTCAATATCCTAAACCAATTTGTCCAATAAATAAATCACTTTCAGCAAAAACTTGAACAAGTTCAGGCAGTTTAGACACTGTTTGCAATCTCATGCACTTTTTTTTTTGCAAAACACATTCTCACTCACTAAAATGCAATTTGCACTTTGATAAAACTTGTGACGCAAAGCCCTTGAAACAAGAAAGCAAAACTTAAGCACAACTGCAACACGCCTGTCAGTGTTTACACACAAGAATTCAAAATTATTCACACTTCAGTTATTCGCTCTTGTAGTATACCCTAAACACATTGTCACCTTTGCACTTTGTTTGCAATCCTGTAACACAACTATTGCAAACACTAAACACGTTTTCTTACTTTAGACACTTTGTTCAAAAACTAATTCACCTGTTATCATTGGGAAACACCCTGTTCAAAATGCAAAACTCATCTGGCAATTCTAGGCACTTACACACACACCTGAAAACACCTGAACAGAAAACACAATCCCAATCGGTCTGAGACTTAGCACTACAAATAGGCCTCAGGGAAGCCATTTTGAAAATGTTGCAAGCATGGAGGCAATAAGAGTCAAAGGAGGACAAAGAGAGAGAAGTTGAAATGCATGCTTCAATCCATTGTGGTAATTACCATATGAATTTAATTCATTAGTTATATGTTATTAGGGAATTAATACATAAGAAACACATTTAACTAATAACAGTTTTTTGATTGCTTGGTCTATGAATCATAGAATGTTCATTAGTTATTAATACAGTAAGCACTAATAAATGGTTTAGTTCTTCATGAGTTCTACATTAACTCATGATTAACTGTGCAACATTTAAGCATTATTTAATGCATATTTGTGCACTCACATTGGAAAGTGTTACTCTAATGCATGATTTTAAAGCTTTGTTTGATTTTGAATACAGGTGAAATGGTTTTGAAGCGATTGCCCGACTTTGTCAGAAGAGTCAGGGGTTCTGGGATTCAGTTTAAAGGTTTGGATTTGTGTTTAAGGCTTTAAAAAAATAGTTATGTTTTCAATAAATGTTTTAGCAATTCAGAAAAACTGTGAGTTTGGGTATTGATTGCAATAAAACTAAAATAAATAAAAAGTTTATCGCAATAGGAGTTATAACTGTACTTAGTGCGGTTGAAATTGTGCAGGAAAAAGATATTATATCATTATAGCAATACACAGATACATATATATATATTTTATGAAAAAAAAAGTCACACAGTCATCTGAACACAATGTTGATGTGGTCGGACAGAGAACGTTTTAAAGAAACCACAGCTTTAGTATCTCTACACTGAGAAAGTGCGAGAGGGGAAAAAAACCCAGCATGGTCAGAAACACAAAACAGAAGTCTTTATTAAACATTACTCTCATTATTCAGGGACCTGACACAACAGAAACATTTTTGTGCGTTTGACTGTATAACAACTGTTAAAGCAGTACAGGATTTGTGCTGTACGTCGTGTAGATCTCTGTCATCCTTTGAGTGAGAGAAGAGGCCCGTCGAGGTCTGTGATGCAGTACGGCTCAAAGCAATGAACCATCGGGCAGTGACTGAATGCAGAATCAGAGGAAACAAACAGTACTGAGCTACTGGAAGAGGCTTGTGATTTTCACAACAGGTAAATAGAAGTGAGCTCTGTGCATGTTGTGCATAGTTGCAGTGAAACGGTTCACCCATCACTCTCAGAAGAGTGTGTTAGAGGAAACGGTTTCGGCCTACTGCACAGTTCAGGGTTCATAGAGACGGGTCTAGCAGAGGCAGAGCTTTTGTAAACTGGTACAATAATGATATGCTGACACTGATCCACCAGAGCTGAATTGTATAGAGCCTCCCAAATGTACTTGTATTCTTACTTTATTGAGCTAATGTTTTTAAAAAATAAAATTATACAAAATTGGAAAATCTGTCATTTACTCACCCTCCTGTTATTGCAAACCTGCATGACTGACTTTCTTCTGCAGAACACACACACATCCAAAAATAAATCTCATACAGATTTGGAATTAAATGAGGATAAGTAAATGATGACCAAAGAATGCTACATTCTTAGAAATGTCGAAACAAGGGCTTACTTTAATAAAGCACTTCTACGCAACCACAATTGTGAATTCAATACTTGTTTGATGTTTTTAGACCAAAAAAAAAAAAAAAACCTAAGCATGCGGTCTCATGAATCCAGATGTCTGGCATGGATCAGTGTGTGTTACAGAGGCAAAGTTGTTTGTGAGCTTTAAAGTGATTGTCATACAGAGGCAGTGTTGTTGTTGACGTGTTCAATGATTGTTGCAGGAGAGCAGAGGCAGTGATGTTGTAAGGTACAGAGGAGAAGCATCTCAGCACACGCGACAGCTAAAACCAGACAGATGATTTGAAACAAGTCTACCAATAACAGAGCTTCACCACTCCGGTGCAGGCAAAAAAAAAAAAGGCATGACGTTCTGTGTGAAATGCTCAATTTCAACATTCTCATTATTTCTGAAATGACAAGTTCTCGTGGGCATTTAGCTAAAAATACATGTTTGTGAGTCATTATGTTTGGAAATCTCATTGTGTGTGTGTGTGTGTGGGGGGGGGGGTCTTTTGAAAGTTAATTACAAAATTAAAAGTAAATTAAGAAACAATATTAAAAAGCTACACAAAGGCATTTATCGCTCCTTAAATTCGGAGATCTCATTCACATCATAAATTACAAGCTGCTTTTTTCCATGAGATCCTTCATTTCTTTGCCCAAACGGCCAAGTTGATCTTTGTGAATACATCTCCGAATCATTTCCTCACTGGACAAAACTGCATGTTAACCCCATGGTTTTCAGTGCTAGCGTGGCGTGCCCTTGTGCATGACGTGAACATAACTGTGGGTCAACCTTGATCGTGTTTAACTTCTGAGAGAAAAGATAAGTATTGTTCTGCATTCCACCTAAGACACAAGATTCAAATCTCATATTTCTGTCAATATAGATTTCATATATCTTTTTGTAAGAAAACAAAGAAACCGAACCAAAACAGCTGGAAAGTTCAAAATGTCCCTGACTTCTGGACATCTGACGTCCTAACATCCTTTAGCTTGCTTTAAGGGATTGAAATTTATAAACTAATAATCACAGGCCCAAGAGAATGTGTCCATCAGATGAGGAAGAGATCTTGTCTGGGCCGTCACAGTTTGTATGATGGGAGCAGAGCTGGGAAGACACTACTGCACACACAGGGCATTCGTTCTGCCATCTTTACAAACTACCGCCACGTTAAAAGCTGCAGGGCTCTGGCAGTCACTGAGTCACTGGTGGTTTTAATGACAGTGTGAGTTTTGAGCAGAATCGGTCTGTGTGCAACTCAATTGGTCTTCAGCTAATGAAAGCCAGCCGGATTTACTGTTTGATTCGGGTCCATTCAGCCCGGATCAAAGTCTACCCAAATTCTGCTTTCTGGCGCTGGTCGGCTGTGGCTTATTTCTGGTTTCAAACCAGTTTTCATTCTGTACGGAGCCCTGTCTGGAGGTGAGACTCAGGGGGAGTGAGCTGAGGGACTGCTGTGTGTTGAACTGGGAGACAAACTGGGGCTGCAGCTTCCTGGCGGCGCTCCTTTTCCTCCTCTCGCCCCGCCGCCACCCTCCAGACCCTCCGAATTCTCCAGCATCTCCTGAATGAGTGGAGGCATGGAGCCGGGAATCTCCATTTTCAGAGTTATTACTCGCTCGGCTCCTGATTGAGAAGGAATAAAAGTGTTAGAATGGACCCTGGTTGATTCAAGCTTGATGTTCAAAGACTGACCGTGAATCTGACCTTTAGCGCTGATGCTCCTCAGGTCTGTGATCTTCATTAGCATCTTGGGGAACATGTGTGGTTTATGAGGCCTCCTCTTTCTCACGTAGATCTTTAGGGCCTCCAGCAGCGGCTCCTGAAGTACATCCACTTTATCTGACTGCTCCAGATCCTGCCGATCTGAGCACAAGTGCACAGGGTTTTATAACATCAGCTAACATACAGTCCCACAAGCACAAAAAAAAGAACAATTTCATGAGTTCTAGAAACGTTTACATTATTTAAACATTGACTAAATGGAAGAAAACGTTTTTTTTAAATTATAATTAATTATAATTTCCAGCTGGTAAATTATATAAATAGCAGATTAATTACAAAATTAAAAATAAAAAATAAAAACAAACCAGTCAGTAGACAAATAGTCTGACATTAAATAAAAAAAATAAAAAAAGACAACAGGGCCAATATATTGCATATCCATACAGTAGACCCTAAAAAAGGAAATTGCAGAAAATACTGAATGAACATAGTTTGGTATACAAATGATGTATTAGTATAAGTGATGGTCTGACAGATAACATGCAATTAATAAACCAAGAAAAGTCAGTTTTATGTGATTACTAAAAATGAAAAATTCATGAAGACAACATTCACAAACTAAAATATGGCCAAAAGTGTCTCTGACTCAATTAGAGTCAAACAGCTGCAGTACCTCCACACAGCAAACAGATGGCGCTGAGGAGCCCCGTCTCTGCATCATCCATCTCCAGAGGAAGGAGCTGGTTGGCAAAGGCGAAAACCAGATCTGTCAGTGGACCAAAGCCGGCGTTGTGCATCTGCGTGCGGTTCAGTGTCAGACCGTCTGAAAACGTCATGGTGTCCTGATCCGGTGTGTAACGCGTACATATTCGCAGAATCTGTAAAAGAAAATTAAAGACAGGTCAATTCTCAACCTACACACTTACAAAAGTGATGCATCTATTCATGCACTATTCAGACAAAAACACACTTGCGTGTGGTGCTCTTACCAGGATGTCGAGACAGGCGGCCTTTAACAGCGTGATCTGATCTGCGATAGTGAGCGTGGTGAAGCCCGGCAGCTGCTTGGCGAACTCCACCGTTTTAATAATGCATTTGGTGGAGAGTTCACTGAACTTGTCCCACAGGTCAACATCCAGAGAAACCCTTTGGTCTGCACTGTTATTCTGTTTGAGGACAGGACAGATACAACGTTTGCATAGTTTGTGAATTATTTCATCACAATAGCACAAAGATGTCGCCTGGTGTTAAGAGCTTTGCCTCCGACTTACTGTGGTGTATTTGCCCAGCTGGCACAGGGAGGGGAAGGTTTCCTGATGGGCCTTCCTAACCCGCTCGATCATCTGCTCCGTATCAGGACTTAACACGTAACTCTCTGAACACTCCTGCTTCTTCTCTTCCTTCTTCCTCTTGTTCCGGTCATTCCGAACAGCTGCAAGGACAGGGAGAAAAGAAAGAGAAAAAAAAAGGTCCAACCATCGATATACACACCACTGATATTTTACCAAAAGTAGCAATAAGAAAGAAAGAAATATCTAAATAATAATAATAAATATAAAACTAATAATATACACTAGCCACAAGATGGCAGTAAAAGTCCAGTGTTTTTTTGGATGCCTGATGAAAACAGCAGATCATACAGTTAAACCAATTCAATCATTTTGGCAGCTAATACATAATGAATGAAAGAGGCGGCAGATTAAGTGAAAGACCCAGAAAACACACACACACACACATATATATTATACATATATATATATATATATATATATATATATATATATGTGTGTGTTTATGCATGCATGAATATTGAGAGAGAGAGAGAGAGAGAGAGAGAGAGAGATAGATAGAGAGAGAGAGAGAGAGAGAGAGAGAGAGAGAGAGAGAGAGAGAGAGAGAGAGAGAGAGAGAGAGAGAGAGAGAGAGAGAGAGAAGGAACAAGGAAATACATTTCTTGCTATATTTCCAGAGAGAAAAGAGCTGAATAAAAACTTGGATGTGGCAGTTCAAAAAGATCTTTAGGTAAAAGTGTCTCAGATGTTAAATAAGCACAGATGTCGTCCAAGGAAGTGATTCTCTGAGGTCTTCCCTTCTTTCTTTGACAATGGAAACATGTATACAGTGATATACCTGCCTTAAAAATACAGAGTAATCTACACAATAATAGAAAAGTCCTTAAAATTTTTTTAAAAAAAACACTGAATATTTATAGAGGCATTATACATGGATGCAATATACAACACACTGGTAACTCACAGACGAGCTCATTATACAAAACACCAATGCAAGAAAAGAGTTTACAAGAAGATTTTGAAAATGCCTTTTTCCTTTTGGCTTTGACGTTAATGTAAACAAATCTGAACAGTACACCACAACACCAATAACTGTTTAAATGCAAAGTGAAATCAGGATAATAGAAAAAAAGAGGTTTTGCATAAAACCAATAATGACCTTCACCTGAAAAAGACAGTTTTAGACATTCAGTACTATTCAAAAGTCAGCAAGAGTTTAAACAATTAACACTTATTCAGCAAGAACACAATAAATTGATAAAATTAACAGTTATGTCATTTATCACCCCCCCCCCCCAAGTTTTAAATTCAAATAAATGCCTTTGAACTTCCTATTCAAAGAATCCTGAGAAATTATTTATCACATTTCCAAAAAACCCTGTTTCCAATATTAATAATATTGAGAAATGTTTTTAAGCAGGAAATGAGCATTTTAAAGTGATTTCTGAAAGATCATGTGACATTGAAGACTGGAGTAATGATGTTGAAAAATCAACCTTTCCATCACAGAAATAATTTTACAATATAGGTTTAGTTCACCCAAAAATGAAAATTTGCCAGTTTTTTTAGTCACACTTCAAATTTCGTTGGTGTTAATGACTTTCTTCTTTCAGACAAATCCAATCAGAATTATATTAAAAATTGTCCCGGCACTCTGCCTCTGAGATATGCTAGTGTCACGAGTTTAAGCATGCAAAGTTTCCTTACTTTAGCAAAGAAAACCAGTCTCCTCTTGGCTTATATCAAAATCCTCTGACATTTTGCTTTACAAATCCTTGTTTTGTGCTTCTGATTCATGACTTGCTTTTTTTGTTTTGCTCTCTCCGTGTTCATCACTAATCGCGCAATCAACAGATGTGTGTGCTTTATTTAACGTGTTTTGGACAGTTGAACAGAAACACCCACCCAATACAATGATGGAGCTTAAAAGTGCCAGGAGATTTTTTTATATAACTCTGATCGAATTTGTCTGAAAGAAGAAAGTCATATACACCTAGGATGGCTTGAGGAGTAAAACACAGACTACTTTTCATTTTGGGGTGAACTAAACCTTTAAGGCTTATTTTAGAATGTAAAACTATTCTGTAGTTGTATTGCTTTTACTGTATTTTTTATTAAATGCAGCCTTGGTGAGCATAAGAGAAAGAAAATTGTACAACCATGTTTTAAAACACGTGTCAGTTCAGCACCACTCACAACCAAATTCAGGACAATAGGCCACAAATATATTCCTGTCAATCTCATGCCATCAGATGAATCCACATTGCTGATTTGATAGGATCAAAGTATTTACTCTTCAGGGAAATCTGTGAAATGTAAGTGGTTTACTTGTATCGGTTTCTGCACATTAAACTGGGATGAGAAAATATTAATGACACTGAAGAATTGCAATCTTCACTGGTGAAAATAATCAATGCAAGATAGTGCATGTAAACGCACTCATTGTGTTTCATCACACACACACACAGATGTGCTGATGGTGTGTGCAGTGTGCAGAGATGAGAAATGAATGTTGGTTGTTGTTAATAACCGTGACAAACGACCTCTGCTTTCACTAAAATCCAACCTAATCTAATCACGTCACATGACAAATATCAGGCCGCTTTAAACAGGCTCTCCCTCTGCGCCTGCATTCCTCCCTCCTCCATTTCTTCTCGCTCTGTTGTCCTGGAACTTCACAATCTCTCTCTTTTCTACTTCTCACAGCCTCAATCACTCCTTTATCTCATGTTTTCTTCCTTCTTTTGGTAAGGACTCCTTCCTTTGTCTAAAGATAACTCAATGGCTCTTCTTCTCCCTCCTCCACACACACACACACACACACACACTGGGCGAGCGAGCGAGAGGGGTGGTAAAGGATGATTCTCCCTCACTTCTCCCCACAGCCACATATTCATTTCTCCAGAGGGAGCTGGGTGCCAGCGTGGGCTCAGAAAACACAATCTAATGGAGCCATTAAAGAACTATTAACACAGGGAGGTAATCTTTCACAATATGACATGTGCGAAAAGACGAAACCTGCTTGCAAACAACTTTATGATGAGGAGCGAGCCATCATATCAGAGCAGAGAGAATGGAATGTAGAAAATAACAAATCTGGGGCAGAGATTTTATCTTGCTCTGGCAGAAAAAGCTAACTTCAGTTCAGCACAGCACAGAAAGAAAAGCGTACATGCTTTCATGCTACTAACAGAACAAAAGTACATGGAAACCCATATAGTAACTAAATTAGGTCCTACTACAACAGATACATCAGATAAAGCTTTCTGTCATACAGTAGCACTTTATTATTGCTATTCCTCATTTTTTTTTAGCTGATATTCATTATGATATTCAATTGCGTGGCACAAATACACACAGACATCTCACAAACAATGTTCCCTCATACGCAGCTGCACACTTATCTAGCGATCGTGCAGAAGAATAATATGCCACACACAAGAGAGACAAAAAAATGGAAAGCCATTTGATTGAATTCGAATAAATGTAAAATGACTGAAGTGCTCGGGCAAACGGCTACAGAGTAAGAAATGGTGAATGTGGTTTACAGGTTTCATAGAAAGAGAATGGTGATGTGTACTTTAAACCAATACTTTAAAGGTTGCAGAAAAAATGGCTTAATGAGAGGGATCGCAAATGCAATGGCATGTGAAATAAAACGTTATCAAGCTGTAAAGTAGGTAACAAAACGGTAACAAAACTCCCGAGACATTTACAGCTACACACTGGTTAAGTGTACAAACTCTACTACATGGGGATGTTTAGATAAATTCACATCTACACTTAAAAAATTTTTTTACTGTAATCTATTTTTATACTATATTATTATAAAGAATTTAATAGATTTTTTTTTTATTATTTTTTTAAGTAACAGCACTATTAAAAAATGTTTTCTCAGGTAACCTAGAATGTGCATAATTTATCTGTATCAAGGGTCAAATCAAATATAAATTACACATTAATTTACACACTTTTTTTGTGTTTGCGTTGTACAGGTCTGGTATAAAGAATGTTTTTGCTCAGGTGGCTGAAAAGTCCACCCGACAGAGAAAAGATTTGATCAGCAAGAAAACAATATTACAGGGAACATTGCTCACAAGACAGCTTGCACACATGCCTGCTATACAAACATGCTAGAACATCACTATGAAATGACAGACAATCTCTGGTGTGCTTTAGATAATGCTGGAAAATGTCATTTCACTGGTGAACCATGCAGAGCACTTCTGCACTCCGTCCAGTAGGTGGTGACAGCAGGATCAGAGAGACTAATGACTAACAAGAGGCCTTCCTAGCATAGTGTACTAAATGTATGTTGCAGTATGCATTTCTAGTAAAAATAAATAAATTGTGGTATAGTAGCAATTACAGTCTCTTATGCTTACCAAAGCTGCATTTATCTGATCCAAAATACAGTGAAAACAGTAATACTATTACAAAATGTCAATATTATGCAACTTACATTCTTTAGACATGCCTACTTCCAGGCACTTCTGCAGTCGGCAGTACTGGCAGCGGTTTCGGGTGACCTTGTTGATGATACAGCTCTTCTCTCGGTGACAGGTGTACACCATGTTCTTCTGAATGCTCCTTCGGAAAAAGCCCTGAGAAGAAAAGCAAGCACAGAGGTTTTACTATAGCTGGAAGGTTTATAGATGACACGCATAAGCAAATTAACACCAGCCCCCAGAAGCGAGCAAGACTGAGGTGGAACGGTTATATAAAGCCACTAATGATTCACCAGTCGATCTTATATTCACATCATGTGCATCGCCACGATACACAAACACGCGAAAATGCGAATAGACAACCATGGCATAGATACAGCTCTCTCACACCTAGTCACACATTATTTCTTGGCATAATGGGAGACTCCGCTCGGTTTAGATTCAGCTGTATTATGGCTGCTGGGTATAATCTCCCAGTTCAAGTGCGCAGAGGTTCCTACTGGCAAATTAAAAAAAAGGAAGGAAGGGATCAAGGCACGTCCGAATTCAGTGTTAGCTTCAGTTCCTATCTCCTGAGATGCCTTCATCTGGCCGATTTTTGAAGGCAGCATAGATGTATGCTTCGCTGCCTTTGATATCCCACAATCCTGTGCATTCCATTCGATGACAGTTAAGCTAAAAAATAAAAGATGGCATCTGAAAGTTGCAGTCGGTGGTCAGTTTATGTGTAGATGTACGTTTGGATCAACGTTTTGCACTTTTGATGTCATTTCAAGCGAGAAATTAATATTGCAGTTATGAAATATCCACTTAGTTATCGCCAAAGCTCTCTTGCTGTAGATCATTAAACTGTCAGAAGCAGAAGCCTGTCCAAAATCAGTTTCATGGGGTGCCTACGTGCGCAAGCGCTGCCTGGAAGTCATTGCCTGATGGACAGTGAGGCAATAAGTCAGCTGGCCAAGTTTTCGGATGCAGCCAGAGAGTCAGTCTGAGGTCACAAACGTACACAGCAGAAGCCACATATGGTCTGAGAGCAGATGTCAAACAGTGATTGCTTAGACTTGTGGAAGGGATTTCAGCTGCTGTGCTGCAACCAGAGCTCTCTGGCTGAGAACAGTGAGAGCTTCACTCGTGACTGCCGCTGGGCGCGTGGGTATTGAGCTGGATTCACTGACTGGTGCAGGCGGGAACACAATATGTGGGTTCAATGGTTCTGTGTGAATACATTTAAGAAAAAAAGATCTGGAGATACTACTTAATATTGCAGATTTATACCTGACAAACTGGGTGAAAACATTTTATAAAATTGATTCTTCTGGACATGACTTTAAATAGTTCAAAGAGGCCAAGGATTATTATTTTGCTTGTTTTCTCGTTTTCACATCTTCATTTTTTTGGGATCCCGACATAAGTTTTTCTCCAAGTTACACAACTGTGCCATCAGGTGGCAGTAGAGAGCTGTGTTCATATTGGCCCTGATTGCACACTTTTGGGACAAAGCAAAGACCTTACTTCTTTGTGATCCCTACTGTGCAGCATTGTTCGTTACCAACAATTTGTTAACTTCTAATTGGTCTATCCTTGAATCAATATAATTACTTTCCTTGAAAGCTTATGTCATTATGTCAATACCATACATGACAACGGTAGACTCCCAGTCCATTATCTTTCAGATTAAAAAGAATAATAATAAAAAAAACCTGTTATGTCAAGAGCTCATGAGAACTTTTGGCCTTCCATACTATTATCCAAAGTAAAAAAAAAAGCAAACTTATCTTATTGAATGAAGTTTATTATTATTGTTATTATTATTTTCATATCCAAACCAAGTTAGCTAGCTTGTTCATTGGAGTTTAACTTCTGTTCTTTTGCAATCTAATCAAATGTCTGTGGTACATGTCATCCTCTATTGTTTTTTTTGGTCAAATCTATGTGATAGACTGGGCTTTATTTGACCATTTGTTGTGGGGTTTATTGAAATGTGTGCTTAAGTAATGTTAACAGTTATAATTATAGCATAATCACTTTATTATTCTGTCAGAGAGAACCTTAAAGATAGCCTGTGTTGGTCTAGCAGATTATTTTGGTGTTACAGTGTGTAGTTTCTGAACATTAACTATAACCGTTGTCTGCATCAGTTGCTGGTGAAGACGACACAACTGGAGGTTGGATGATCAATATGGAAAACCACATCATGTGACGCATCCAGCAAAGCTTCATCACAGAACTTGTCTTCAACTTACAAAACCAAGAGAAAGCTACAGGAACATTGGAGTTTGTTCAAAAGGTAAATAGGTAGATTTTGTTTTTGTTTATTTTTTTTTTTTATATACATTTGTTGTTACATAGATGTTCATGTCAAGTCATAGCATTGTGTTCTGTTCGGTCCAGTCTCACTGTCATTAATAAAGCTTGGTAACACTTTAGAATAGGTAACACCTATTAGTTGCTTATTAGCATGCATATTACTAGAATATAAGCCATGTATTAGTACTAATTAAGAACATATTAATGCCTTATTCTACATCCCTTTTTTAAGATCAAAATTAAATAAGCATTCAATGATGGGTAATAAATTGTAATCTAAATATAAAAATATGGGAAAACCATACATACAGAATTAAATATCCACAACTCCGAGAATCAGTGTTGATGTGATCATCTCCCTACACATGAACTGCATCTAAATATGCATCCTAGTCATGCTACAGTTTTCAAAGCAAGCCTAAAGTAAAAAGCAACATTCTTCCTCTATGGTTTGGAAACCATAACCCCCCCAGGCTTTTAGTGGAAAAGCCTTCACCTTATCAGTCAGGACACCGACGGAAGCTTTTAGTATGTGTGTGCTTTTGACAGGTCTGTACAGTGGCTGCCATCTAAAAACACTCATGTTATTTCACTGAAAGATCGTCTCCAAGGACATGTCCGGCATGCTGGAAAGGACATGTCCCTCTCAAAAACGGTCTTGGCTATGAAAAAGTAAAGTAAAGGTGAGCATGGCAGACGCATGACAGAATGTGTGCTTGCCTCGCCGAGCCGAAATGGTTTTCTAATGCACTGCCCAGAGGTCTGAACTGCCTACAGTGGAGCTCTCATTCATCAGATGGGTTTTATTCATGCCAGCTCTGATCTTCTGGATGTCATTGTGGTAGATGCAGATAAAAATGCTTCTTCCTGGACAAGTTTCAGCAGGTCAGTGACCACATGAAGTTGCACGCTGCTGTGGGCAGCAATTTCGCTGCACACTAAAATGAGTTTGCACAGTTTCAAAACTTGACCACTTGTATGATAAAAGTAATTTATTTAAATTGACTTTGCACAGGCTTCATAAAAATGTAGCATAGATCAGCTAAAAATAAAGCATTAGTTCTATACACTGCCCAACAAAATGTGCTTACGTCAGCAGCCGAATTCCACGAATCCTGAGCGAAGGTAGCCTTTGTTCAACCGACTGCGGTCTCACCTGGAGAGCTGACTGACTGATAACAAACCCATGACAAAAGTCACACCAGTCCACAATCACAAGGCCTCTTTTCCTCATCTTGCTTCATTCGCTTTGCTCTGTGCCGCTGTTGGTCGGGCCTGAAAGCCACAGGAATGAAGCTCAATATCATCACAAGGTGTGAAGAATGCTCTGGCAACAGAGGGGCAGCTGGGTAATTCCACTAGATTACGGGCTCCAGCAGTGGCCCAGCCAGCTTTGCCATAGCAAGAATAAATTACATTTTAAAATATATTTAAATAGAAAAGAATCATTTAAAACTGTAAAAATATTTCACAATAGTGTTTCTACTGTTTCTTTGATCAAATCAATGGAGCCTTCTTGGAATAAGAAAGCCTCGTTACTTTATTGGACTTAATCAATCGAATACGAAGAAAAGCATTTCATCCAGATTCAAATCAAGAATTAAAAGTGTTGTCTAAGAGACTAGACATGGATGAGGTAGAGGACATAATGGATGCAGGGCTGATCTGTGATCCTAATCTCTCACTAGGCATCACCTGACCTTTGCGAACCCTGAACTGACCCAGTGTTGACCTGCCGGGCAGATCCTGTGAGTGGAAGGTAGCAGAAGAGGGCAGCAAGGAAACGCTTTGAGGTCTGCAGGAGCGCTAAGCCTCTTTAGTGTCTCCACTAATCCTGGACATGAGTACAAACCCCCAGGCGCACTGCGATAACGAAGGAGCCGTCGTGTGTGTGTATGAAACGTGTAGAGACCATGAGATCAAAATAAGGCTGTCTGTCTCTTTAGTGTGACTAAGTGGTTGTGCACATGATAGTTATTTGTGTTTAGTAGCCATGAAGGATTTAGACCAGCAGCTGTTACTAAACCTAGTGAGAGCTGCCTATCTAGGGAATATTTAGATGTGCTTCAGATGTTACGCTTGTCCCAAATGGTAAACAGCTAATTTATGCAGCATGCTATCACAGGGAGTATACTTTGAAAGTTTGTGTTCGGCTGTATGCATACAGCAAACATTTGCATAAAAACTGAAGTAAACTTTGGGCATAATTAGTGTGCTAAGCAGCAGGCATCTTACTAGGGTGTGGAGCACAGCTTATGTAACATGCTCTCAAAGGCTGACCATTCTCACATATAGCCACAGAAAACACAACAATGATTGACCATGCCAATATTTCTCATATTTTCCAAATCTTTTACAAACAAAAGTGACAGTGTTGCACCTTATACCATTTAACCTGGTTAATCCAATTCTATCGATGGATCAGAGAAGATACTATATGTAGGATTTGGTGTTGCTGAAACATTGGGATTCATTTGTTTTTTAATCAAAAATTGAATTGTCAAATCAGTCCCTCATAAGTCAATTTCAACAACCTTTCTTAAAATAGTAGCTACATGGAAGCTTGCCTTCGATGTTGACTACAACAGCTTTGCAAAAAACAAAATGCACTCAAACACATTTTTGACTTAATGACATACAGCCCAAATGCTGACTCCTCTTTTTTTTATCTCAGAGAAGACAAGGCAGTAGGGTTGATCAAGAGTGATTGGTGGATTTTGAAAGAAGAGACGAGTGCAGATTTGTCCTCCCACCATTCAAAGGCAGCGAGATGGGAGAAGATAGCCCATGCAAATTTAATGAAGTCATGTTTATTTCTCAGCAAGCAGCACCATGTGTGTGTGTGTGCGCGCGTGTACACGTGTGTGCTCTCCACCCACGCTTCCCTGCGGCTGAGCTCTGATAAGGGGGCTCTGTAGCCTTCATGGAGAAACACAGCAGTTTGGAGATGAACTTTCTCAGGGAGACACGATGTAGATGCATTGTATACACTACCAGTCTTCAATTATTAAGTAGCAATGAATTAAAAGCCTAAGAGTTTACCATTGTGCAAATAGGGCCCTTTTTCCCCCTTGCAGTAAAAGTGTTGTGAAAACAACACTCATATCTGACTATACATATGTAAACTGGCTGGCCCAAAATGGCCATTAGTTTGTTTATTTCTTTACAGATGCAGACAAGTGTAACTAAAGAGACCAAAAAATGTAAGACCTCAATCCTTCTGCAAATTGAGACGGGATAAATCCTTACCTTGCACCCTTCACATGCGCTAACTCCATAGTGGTAGCCCGAGGACTTGTCCTGGCAGACGAAACAGGGCTTGTAGACCCGTGGTGGTGGAGGTGGAGACGGTGGGCTGGGTACAATCTCCTCTGAGCTTGTGCTCTGGGTCTCAACAGCTACAAGAGAACAGAAACAGCCTTTAGTTTGACTCATTAATGTGCCATAATTTCCTCAAGGATTATTAGTTTCCTTTGAGAAAACAGCATTCTGTGTTTAGCAACAGTCTGCAGTGAACTTCAACCTAAAAAAAAAGATGCCTCGGCTCCCCAGGAAGGCTCATAGAGGGAGTGCTTGCACATCCCGATGAGCAGCTAAAGTCAAGCTTCTCAGGAGAACGTCTCCATTGCTGGAGCGAGCAGACAGATAGGCTGGTGCCACGCTCTTCTTACACATTCACTCTTGCTTTCCTCACAGTTTCAGCTGCTACCGACTGGGACGAGTGCCAGCTTTAATTAATAAAGTCATGACAGTCAGCCAGGGTGCAGAGGGAGAAACCGCACGCTGTGCTTGAGCGGAGGGGGCGCACGAGCTGCACTGCTCCGTCAAAGAGTTGCCATGACCGAGAGCTTATGAAACAACTTTAAATAGACCATGAGGGAAGCCCACGCCAGAGTACACCCTGCCCTCTCCACACGTCAAGGGCACAAAACAACAATGGCTCTGCATTTTGAGTAGCTGAAATTCTCTACGTCACTGAAGATTCCCTGTATGAATATGCCCACATATAAATGACTGTCTGCATGGTGGCAATGACGGCACCCGTATATTTTCAAACATATGTACGCAGACATTCCTCTCCGCAACCCTCATGTGTCTCCCCCGCTGCCATCCTCTCCTTTCCCGCTGCGTCTCTCACAAATGCCATGGCGTGGAGAAACATGAGGAAGACACAGGTTGCTAGTGAAGGAGAACATGCTGTTATGTGGGTGCAGTTAGCAGGTGTCAGTAATGCTGAGACTCAGATGTTGTTTCAATAACCCCTAATAAATGGTGAAAAGAGGTAACTGCAGCATTAAAGGGACAGCTCATCTCTTCTCAAAAGAGAACATTTTACTCAGCCCAAGTTGTTCCAACTTGTACACATTTCTTTCTTCTGCTGAACACAAAAGATGATATTTTGAAATATGTGGAGAACCAAACAGTTACTGGAAGACCACATAGCATGGGGAAAAATTCTATGGAAGTCAATGGGTATCAGAAATGGTTTCATTATTTAGCCTTTCTCTCTGACCCTTTAAATGTTTTTGCTACTGCAGTACCATTAATTATATTTATATATTTTTTTACTATTTTATATTATTATAAACATGCCGAATGTGAATTCTGTCAGCATTTAGGAACACACTAGCCTTTACATTCATGTTCAAATGTTTGGAGATGGTAAAATTTTACTGTGTGTTTAAAAGTCATCTCTAATGCTCACCACAGCTGCATCCATTTGATGAAAAATACAGCATTTACTCAAAACAAATCTTTTGTAACATAAAAGCCTTTACGGTCACTTCTGTGGCTGTGTGGTAGAGACAGGCAGTGAGGTGAGCTTGTGTTTCGGTTTACGTTTTGATTCGATATCTCGTCTCCGTGTCTCTGTTCAGAGAGACAATCTACCCACAGCAGAGTCCCCAACTCACAAATGCAAACACTGGGACCGCCAAACAAACGCCTGAATGGCGAGTCAATGCCCTCTTTAAGTAGAAGAACATTAGTGAAATGTTAAACGGTGAGTTTGGTAGATCTCACAAAGCTTTGTCTATTACGAGACGGAGCCAGTGGGCAACCATAGGAGTCTATTTCCTGTGTTCAGAAAAAGCAGAGTCAAAGCTAAAAATACCTATCCTGGCACCAGCACAGAGTCATATGAGGATGTCGAGCTTTTATCCCTTTCCACACACACACAGCAGACCTCCCCACAAACACAAACGCGATTCCCAGCTAGTTATGGACTAGTTATGGAGAACTAAGAGCAATAACTTAGGAAAACTCAGGGTTTTCCCAAATATACAGAATACATCTTCTGACCAATGCATTTCCAGTCAATCACTGTATAAAACAAAAACATTTTACAGAAATGACACTCAAAAAGAGCTGAGCAATTGAGAAATTTTTTTTGCATGAACCTTCCAGGCCTAGAAGCTTATTGTATTATTGTATTGTATTATTCCCTATGAGTCCCTAATAATTCCAAGCTTTTTAATGACTATGGTAATTAGAGGTCGACCAATATATATAGATTTTATTATGGCAGATACTGACATTTTAGGAATGGCAGATTACCAATATAAAGCAGGCAGATTTAACTGGAAAAAAAATAAAATAGGTGTAAATAATGTGAAGAAATTTTACAATTAATCAATATGACAAATTGACAATATGACTAAATAAAAAATGATTTATACTTCAGATATCTTTAGAGAGTGTTGTCAAAAAATATTTCATACTTTGTCCTTTAATGGAACTGTTCTACCCTCCAAAGGCCGTGTCAATAGGGCCTTTCACACCACAGGAATCTTTTCATAGGACCAGAACTAATTGTGGAAGTACCCACTTTTAGGCATTTTCGCACCGCCTGAACTGGGTGTGATTTTAGTACCAGACTGCTTTTTCGAGAACCAAATTAGCTCCTACTCCGGAGCAGAATCTCATTAGTCCTCCTTTCCGTTCTTTCAAATCGCTTTACGTACACTTCGACATTCCTTGTCCATTATTGTGAAACCCGCAAGACAACAAACACCGCTCCGATCATAGCATCCTCCATTCTCCTGTTGTTAACATTGTTGAATGCCACACACAAATGACATCGATGTCGACCGGCTTATGTCACTTCCTATTACACACTGTCGGTGCGAATGCAACCCTTTTAATGGTACTGGGAAATAGTTCGCACAAAATTGTCCCAGTACTTTAGAGGTGTGAAAGGCCCTAATGCCTTCAAACAATGTGTCAATTTAAAATCAACTGTATATAAATTTGCACCATTTAAAAAATATATATATTAAAACAACAGCCCTGGATAAACGAAACAAACTGGTATCTCAACACAGATACATTTGCAGATGGTATTTTAGCTTTTATTTTCACACACAGAGAGAACAGGAAGTGAGAAAAACTACGGGCTGGCATCACACATCCTGCTCTCACGAACATGAAGCTTCAAGACGAAGACTGTTTTTAGATGTCAAACTGTTCGTTCCTCTCCCACAATTCTCCTCACTGTTGCACTCATTCCCTTTCACCAAATCTCGCTCTCTCTTACTATGCCACTCACTTGTTCCCTAGAGCGCCATCTGACCTCAGCTCCAATCCGAGTGGCACATTTTCTATAACAGGGACAGAGCTCGACACAGATCCAGGACATTATGGGAACTGCTCTTCTGACAGCAGACACTGGGGCGATGGGCAAAATCATGCCTTCATCTACTCACTCAAAAAAATGAATTTTCAGTTTTGTTCACTTTACCTGAACAATTCATGTTGAATTAATGCCATTTTGGCTATTTTTCATTTCACCATGATTATGTCATGTTAAACAGACTTAAAACTGTCACTCGCTGGTTTAACATAAAGTTTTCATTTTGAAAGAACATGTTTCAATCAAGTACTTCAAAATAAGTTTTACGCTTCCCATCATGCTTTGCACAGGACTGGATATGGGGAGAGAAAATGTTGAAATAAAGTGTTATTTTATGCAGTTTTTAGTAAAAAGTGATAATAAGGAGACTTTTTCATGTCTAATGCTCTATTATGTGGGCATTTTAAAATACTTTATATTGGTGTATTTGGTGCGAGTTACCATTGTGGTGAAGTGTGGAGCTTGTGGTTGGGTTGAGGACCTGGTTAAAAGAAAGTCTAAAATACTTAATTTGAAAAAAGCAATTTTAATGAGAGTGCTAGTGTATGATGAACACATAGTAACATCCTTAAACTGCAAACAACTAACATCATGTGTAAAGAAAAGTTATATCTTACTTGCTAATGTTTAATGTTAACAGTGGTTCTACATGATGTAAACATATTATCTCTACTCAGATATTTCATGAAGGATGAACTAAAGCAAACTGAGTAAACTCAACTAAAAGTAGACATGTCCTTATAACTTGATTTATTCTTGTCCAAATAACATGGTACAAACATGTGGAACCACTGTCCATGAAAGAATCATGTTCACCCAAAGAGTCATTTTTTTGAGTGTACTCTCACCCATACCACAATGCTTCAAACTTCCTCGATCTGATCTATAATTAATAGTGCATATAAAAAATTGAACGGCTGAACTGAACAGAGAAATCCCTCGCTCTTATATAAGTGAAAGTTTGAGGGTTAGAAGCTGCTTTCCTGAACCCGAATAACCCTGAATAACCGCAGAACTGGCGGCACAAGCAGCTTCCTGTGAAGCTGTGATCACGTGGCACGCTCTAATTACGCACTCTGTTGCATCTCTGAGGAGACGCGTTTTAGTCATGGCTGTTGAGTTGGCCTGTAGCTCTAGAAGGAACAACCTCATGATGAAAACTTTAATTATGCCCAGAGGTTCGACCCAGGGTAACCTTACATCAACTGCTGTGAGGCTACCACCTGTCTGAGACGCCCCTCGTGCACACAGAAGACATCACTTTCCAAGGTGTTCTTTAGCTGTTTGACATCACCACATACTTCCACTCACTTCCAAAGCTGGCAGGCAGGTTAAATCTCACATTAAAACTGCCAACACGTAGGCTCTGCTCCAAAACATAGTACACACAGTCTGCCTAAACAGCATTTAAAGGCATCAAAATATATGCCGTCTTCTATAATACTCTAAATGCTTTTAGTCACAACCTAAGGCAGCAATTAATGTATCCTCAATAAAAGAGGCAATCCCAAAAAGTATTGCAACTATGTAGGCAACGTGCCAGGTTTTGGTGCACAGGTGTAGCTTTCAGTAATCTTACTCATTCCTTTCTTATCAGTTTATGAGGGATTGAAATCCCAACAGGGCAAAAACGTCATCTTGGCACAGTCACTAGGACTTGATTTTTGAGAACGAGACAGAAGTATCAATGGCATTAATGGCAGCCTGCACAAGCAGCTGGCACGCATCTCTCGTCACAGCAAAAGCAGGAGAAGTCGAGAGGGGTGAAGGGCAGAAAGATGGTTTCCCCCAGAGACTGTGAAGTGAACTCAATGAACTGCCCTGACCCTTGTCTATTAATGAAACAAGACAAATAATCACACACAGCAAATACACTGTGCATTTACTTAATATTAATTATATATGACACCACCAACATAAATGATAATCAAACATTAATACTATGTATGTGTTCCAATTTGTATGAATTTAAATATATAATTATCTTAATGCAAAAAATCTGTCTGGATTTGAGGCTCATGGGCTGAAAGCAGTTGCACTGTATCCAACTATATTGAACTTTACAAATAAAGGTCACTTATATTCCATTCATTTTAATACAATAATAAAACAAAAGTGTCAAAATCAAATCAAATCAAACCAAATCATTATAAGTCAAGTGTGGTTTGGGCACTTTCCTTCCCAATGTTGCCTAAGGATTAATTTCTACATTTCACAAAAACAAAAAATAGTGGCAAACGACAGGTTTATGAACACTGCTATACAAATTAACTAAACTGAGAAGTCAATGTACATTACATATTGCCACATGAATATGTATTTCATACGTACAGTACTAGCATACTCTGACATTTCACAGGGCATGTCAAAACAGGCTACAGTCAGCACTTTTTGTGAGCTCTCTACAGTAGACACCACATATAGGGAGACACAATTATGTTACTTGTACATAGAGTGAGAAAAATATTATGGTGTGAAGTCTTTGAGCGTGTGGGTGTGGGTCTAAGTGAGAAAAATGGAGGAAAGATTGTGAGTTATGTGCGAGAGAGCGAGAAAGAAAGATCGATAGCGTGTGAGAGAGGGAGAGGAAAAATAGGGCAGACCATGAAAGGAAAACGCTGCATACCTCTCAGCGTTGGCGGGAGCTCTCTTGGGGAAAGTGGATCCTGGTACAACTATTAAGCCTCCCTATACTTACCCGACACACACTAAATAAAAAATGAGTCCCGTTTCTTTGGGTTATTCAAAAGTTAACCCAGTAAGAGCGGGAGAGGGATACAATTGGAATCAAGACGTCATTTCCAACACCATTTAGTGATGGGCCAGTTCTGCTGGGCACAGAGAGACGCAGATGCTGGAGCGTGCAGGATGAAAAGCACACACTCATGTGAGACTACCATGTAGGTCACTTTACACCACAGTGGCTGGTGAGTCACAGGCTTGGATCAGTAGCTCAGTCTGGTGACTCATCTCTTTAAGCTCCGCCTCTTCTCTCCTATTGGTCAATGAGGACATGATTGACTGCTTCCCCCACCAAGTGTCATCTGTTTTAGTTAGGGAAATTGCATAATTGTTAACTCATACCACTTGTGCTGGTATTCTGCCTCCCAGTACTTTATACACATAAGAAATATAAATATTTTTGAATATGTATATTTGATATATTACTAAAGCAAATGATCAAACAGGGCACTTTATGAAAACATGAAGGCAAAGACATGAATTTAAAACTATTTATCTGCAGTCAGCTCAGTTGTCTCGAGAACGTCAGCTGTTAATTGATTCAGAGGAGCAGCACTGAAAGTCTGAGTGACTCAGAAGTGTCTAGCACAGCACAAATGGCTTGACGATGCTTTCAGGTCAAATTCCATCTTGCAACAATTGAATAACGTCAGCTGCAAAATGTCTTAGGGGAAACGCAGATGTCCAGCTCACTCTTCTGAACAGGATCGCTCTTTTAAGCAAACTACTAAGCAGCTCCCAGATGCAAAGCAAAGATCTCATGCTCTGATTCGAGTCGTTGTTTACTCAGCACACAACAGGTCATGAAAACAGCATTTGCCCACAAACCAGTACCGTTGTTGAAGCAATAAAGCCTTCTGTAATTTGTATTTTCTAAAATATATTTTATGATGCTTTCAGACTGCTTAAAAAAAAATGTTCAGTCAGCTGGTGAATGGACTGAATGGTATGGTGAGGCGGTATTGGTCTGATGAGAAAAAAAAAATTATATATATATATATATACACACACACACACACACACACAGACTAGACAATAATGGGCAGGATGTGAGCAATGTACAATGACTTGCTACTTACTAGGCTTGTTGCACTTGATACACAGTGTTTAACCCACCTACCGGTCATATCACTTGACCACCGGCACCGTCCCCATCGTGTTGAAGTTTTAGCCTATAGCAATAAAGCACTTAGTTAGTGACTACGTGCCTTCGTAATTTAGCGCAAGCAGAACGAGCGCCGCAGTAAAGCAGCAGGTGTCCGATTTCATGTATCATTTGAGGAGAGTGAGGCGAGCTAACTGGCAAAGGATGGCGGAAGATCTGGTTTCAAAGCGAAATGCGAAAGCACCTATTTGGAATTATTTTGGATTCAAACCAAATGCCAACAGGGAACCTGAAAACGTTAACGAGGCAACCTGTAAACTTTGCCTGTTGAAAGTGGCAGCATCCGGAGGTAACACTTCGAATTTACACGCACATCTTCAAGCACACCAAAAAAATGAAGCGGCCAAGATGGGTCCAGCGGCAAAAAAAAAAAAAATCGACCACAAAAGCCTGACACACAAACACAGCCTTCGATAAGTGGTGCATTTGAACAATGTACAAAATATAAAAGGGACAGTGCGAGATGGAACACGTGCAATGACGCAGTGACGAAATACATATGCAAAGAAATGGTGTCTTTTAATACTGTTGAAAATCAATCTTTCAGAGACCTCATAACCACACTCGACAGCCAATATTCGTTCGTTTCATATTCGATGGTTGTGCAGTGTTTTATTTTATTTTTTTTTGCTGAAAAAGGCAGTCACTTTATTTAACGAATAGCGATTTTTTTTAAATATAATTTCTTGTTTGATACTTGCACGATGTGTGCAGTGGTTCGTTTTATTAATAAATGCACTTTAAAAGTGTTTCATAAGTGCTTATGTTTAGTTTTTGCATGGTGTGTTAAGTTATTCATTTTGCAACAAAGATGTGTGTAATACAAGCGAGTGTCTTATTGTTTTGAGTATTTTTATTAAGAATAAAATAAATTAACCCATGATTAATTCAAACAAATGCTACTGAATTGCAGCTAATTAAATTGAAAGTAAATTGAGACGTGTGCACGTCTGCACGACCGAATTTCGGCCACACGATATCCCCGACATGCAACCCCAGTGACACCGGGATTACTGTTTTTTACACGTCGATTAACCGGTGGAAAAAATCCGTCACCGCAACATCCCTACTACTTATTTGACTGATTGAAATAAGCCAACTTTAACAAAGACATGGAATTTCATAGCTCAAGTTGACTGAACGGTCACTTGCCCTGTTTGGACACAAATGTACCACGACGTCTCACTTTCACTGATCAAATTCATGCGTCTCTGTTGGTCTTGCAAACTTTGGTTTTCTATGAATATGGTCTGCAAAAAAAAAAAAAAAAAAAAATCAAATTAAAGCACGTTTATATATTTATAGACTAGCTGCCTAATGGAACTACTATGGAAACCTATAAATTACGTTGCACAGAAAATGCATACTAAAACACACACACACACACAAAATGTTGCTAAAAATTAGTTTTTGTTTTTTGTGTGATAGGGCCATTGGCAGTGCAAATACAATTTGTACTACTATCCCAATTGAGCCAGCAGGGGGGAAAACTATCAATAGTGTGCCCTGGATTAGTATTTAGGCCATTTCCAAAATAGTGACCTCATCATGTATAAAAGTAAAATTCACAAATTGCGTGTTGTTCATGTCTCGTTTAAGTTTGATGTGACAAAACAGAGCAGATGGATGTTTAACATCCACTGCCCCATATAATCATTCATTTTGACAGTGTAGATGTAAGAATCATTGACAGCCTCAGTCCTGAGTGTATAAATACCAGCCCAAACAGCAGCGAATGGCAGATTCCAAGACCAGCGCTGCTAGCGAGCCCACAGTGCTGCGTAACAGCACAGAGAAGCAGTCCGTTTCATCACAGCAGCTGAACTCAGCAGGGTGAAGCGTGAACGCTTGCCAGGGCTCATTGTGGTCAAGAACAAGAGGTAGCAATTTTCCAATTAAGCCACATTTTTATGGGTTCCTTGGACAGCAAAGGGAAAAGGAAGTCCTGAACGCAAACAAATAAGTGTGGTGCAGCACGTGGAGACAAAATTAGCATTTCCCAAAGAGCCTTATTACAGCTACATCAAGACTTCTTCCTAAACCATGCATATAAAACACAAAGACAGGCAGAGGAAAGGGCTTTAATCAGATCAAGGCCAGTAATGTGATTAGCTTTTCGTTTAGTTGGAAGAGTTGGCCCTCAAAATCCAGTTATGTCCCACCGTGCACTGCATCTCAACCAACCCTAAAACGGCCTGTTACGTGAGCCCCAAAGCTCGAAGAATGGTTCATTCGATGACATGCATGCTTAGCAAATTGTGAACTTACAAAAAGGCCTAGCAAAGGGGGCCAGCTCAGTCATAGCTGAGGGAACCCCTGATCTGCCACTAATAGCTGCTGACCTACATTCATCCGCAACAGCCCATGCCTCAGTGAGCGCATAGAGAGGGACTCCACATAAAGAGGGGCTGCGAGACTGTTAGCACCAGTTAAGTACCTTTCTTACACAGTCTATAAAGCCAAGAGCCTTTTGAACCTTGGCAAAAACAACACGTTTTATTGAGTCCAAAAAAGGGACGACAATAGGTGATCAGTGGTGTCACGGTACCAAAATTTCAGTATTTGGTACCGATACAAGTGAAAGTCCATGGTTCTCGGTAACAATTTCGGTACCAAAGCAAAAAAAAAAAATGCTAATAAAAAAAGTAAATTTTATCACTAAAAATTAAACCAATGGCGCTCTTAATACGGATTTACAGTTGTGTTTAAAGTTTTTCTACAAGTAATATAATTGTGAAAAACAGTACATTTTAATTAATGAAATGTAAACTTTTTTTGTAAATAAATAAAATATTTGCTATCAAAATTAAAACATGGAAGAAATTGTGTGATTTATTTCTTTAAAAAGTTTTATAATGTTTTTCGACAGTAATAGCTGTATCAAATACATTCTACTAATATTTATAGCATATTTCCTTTATGTAAAAATGAACTTATTTTGACGGGTTGCCGTGAATACCTTTAAATTGACACTGGTTTTACTCCAATGAAATGGTAAAATGCTTGTGAAGTGACTTCGAAGATTCTTGTGATGCGGTTTATGTATTTATGTCCTCATTGAGACGACAGATGTTGAAATTACTGCAATCACATGCTTCAGTCTATGTAGTAAACAAACCTGTACGTCTCTGCCATTCATTTATTCACACAGAGACACGCAGAACATGCAGGATTCAGATTTCAACCAACTTTTGCAGCTTAACATTTAGAGATACTGGTCAATATGGAGATTTGATTAATTTATGCTAACTTTGACAAATTACGTGACTGTCCAGATTAAAATGGGAGTTTCATTTTCATGACTGGATTTTGAGAGTCCGTCCGCGTTTTCTGCTTCGCCGAAATTATAGCACTCTATGAGTCTTACTTAAAGAAACCTGCTACTGTGACATTGTCATTTTTTTTAGTACCGACTTGGTACCAAAGTACCGGGTCTTTTGACAACACTAGCTCAGTCGGTTTAATTTCTTCATTTTCAGTTAAACTAACCTTTTTTTTAGAAAAAAAAAAAGAAAAATCACAGGGAGCCCTAAAAACCTGATCACAAACAGCTCGCATGTTAAAAACAGTACTCCACTTCACTCTGAAAGATGCAACATTTAATTAAATCAGTCTTTGCGATTTGATAAATTGCACCAAGCATATCACAATTTCAGGTTTATTTTGAATAACTGTGTAGCCCAAGCTGCTCTGTTCATGCCACAATGTTGCGAATGAAAGCTATTGTATCTAGAGCGAGAGAGAGGGGGGGGGGGGGCAGGGAACCAAACCAGCAGGTAAAGGAAATCAAACTAGGTCAAATGTCAGACGCTGTGGAAGTGGGATTAGAGAGTTGTTTAGTTTGACTGGTTGTCAAGGATCCGTTTACAGAGTCTTTATTGCTATTTGACCCTACAAATGGCCCTTCATCTCGTCAAAAACATCTCGCAAAGGAGTATAAAATGCTTGATGTGCATTACTATGTACCACACCAGTCTCTCTGGTCCTTTTCTGGTGACGGCTGTTTTAATTAGTGTTAAAGATGATTACTAAGTGGCGGCTTCATCACTTGGCGCTTTGTCTTTTTTTAAAGCTACGAGGCAAAGGCTATCAGACACCCGGAGTTATTTCTCCCATCAGTAAGATGTAGATAATCACAGGACGAAAAGAGTAGTCGTTCCCGCAACTCTATTAACTGTACGCGCCTCATTAAGCCACTACATTCATTTGCAGCACCCTTCAGAATTCATTCTGATAATTAACAATCTAGCGAGTGAGGAAAACGCAAGCTCCGCAGGACAAAGTGGTCCATTTCGCACCCTCGCCGGAGGAATATTTCAGCTATGATGGTGTTCAATACACTTCTGACTTTTGAGCTCTCACTAAAAAAAAAAAAAAAAAAAAAAAAAAAAGACAGAGTGAAGCTGCGCACACAAAGTCATTATTTCTTCTCACCATCAGGTTAGGGAAGTTGAGACGGGATCCATAAAACAATTCTAAGGCATGAATCACACGGTTATGTGAAACTAAGCAAAAAGTGAAAGGCCACCAGGGACGTTCAGGACTAGATAAAAAAAATAAAAAAAAACTGCTGGACATTACAGACATGCCAATTTCTTTCCTTTTCACCTTCCCCAGCCCAATGGTCCCTGTGAGGCGCTGCCCAACCCCTTCCTAACGGGCCCCTCACCAGAGCAGGTTTCAGCCCCCAGGCCTCCCTTATTTTTATTGCCTGTGTTTATATCTGGTCTTGGTTTCTCTTTCTGCCCTCTTTTGCTTGACATTTTATGGCGTTCAATATAAGAGACGCCCTCCACCCCCTCTGAGTTGAAGTACCTCGTATACAAATTCTTTTCTCTACACCAGAATCCGGCTCTCATTAATTCACTTGATGTCTTTGGCCATCAGGAAACACCACAATGGGTCAAGCGCAGCCTTCTGAAATGGATCATGCACAGCTGGATGACATTCATCTCCTACAACTACAACTTAACTTTGGTGCTTATCGCTCCTATCTCATGCATATTATCAATTGCTGCTTTTTTGATGACACAACAGTGCTCAAATAGAGTTCGGACACTCTTTTTGGACTGTTTCTGGTCCGTTTGGAAATAAAACAGATGTACAGTCTGTCAGCGTGGACTACTAAAAGAACCCGTAAACATTGTCCTCACAAACCTTCTCATACACAGCTCGCCCATGGATTCTGCTGCCATAGAGAAATGCAACATAACCTGATAGCACATGACTAAGAGGAGACCTAATGTATGAAATGTGCTTGCGGTCTACTACAGCACATGGCAGCACTTTAATGGAAGCAACAGCCATTACAGCTGGAGGGTGCACATCTGATCTGGAGGGGCGCCATGTGTTGCAAAATCCTGCCCTATGGCCCTGTGCAGGTACAAACCTCAATGTTCTCCCCTGCCATGATTACAGAACAGCTCTGCTAATGTTCAGCCTTGGGGTAAAAGTCAGCTCTCTGATCTGAAATTTTAAGACACCAGACGAGTGATGTTTAGAGTGTCGTATCCTAAACATACACATCTGACTATTAACCTGTCAAAGGCCATTCTTTGGCACTAAACTAATACAGATCCCTACTGTCATTCATGATACAGTTACCACTTCATCTCTAAGACAAACGCTTGACATTCTGCAGTGAATCTAAGAGAGGATGGTCCAGTTATCCTAGTCTATATTATTTCGTCTAAATAAAAAAAAAATACACTACCAATGTAGGCATTACAACATTATAAATGTACATTATGAAAATTGGATGATTAGAGAAAAATTGACATCAAGAGATCTGTTAAGGATTGCATTTAACATTATGTCGTGTTAAATAATGAATAAATAGTTCATGCTTAAGGAGCATTTTAGAAAGGTAATCTAGAATGTAAAAATGCAATCTCTAATACTGACTTAAACATATCCAATTCTGAATAATATATATAATTTTTGTTTGATTAAACAAATAATAAATATGATATACAACTCATAAAATATTCAGATATATTAGGCATCCATAACTAAAACCAGAACAAATCCATGTTACATGACTACCGGGCTTTGAAGCACTATGCTTTCATTCGGGTTCTCTTCCAGTCATTGTTTTAGACACTAAATAAGCATAACAAATGCATGCATTTTTACTGTGCTATCCAGAGTCCAGGCCAAAGCCATTCATGGTACACCACCAGCTGGTTATATTTGTGTATGGCTCAGCATCCACCCCCTCCACAGGGCACAGATATGGGGTGGTGGGCTGGGGGGCTGTTGATCCGCCTGGATGTGTGCTGCCAGAGCGCTAGTAGGCCCAGTATCTATTGCAAGTCCTGCTCTGTATTCATGGCTAAAAGTAGTAAACACTCGGTCAGCCAGCCAAAACCACAGCAACACAAGCGTCACTCGTGCCAAAAAGGGCCGCTGGCAAAATGCAAATGAGCAGCTCTCCCGTTCTGTGTCCAACAGCAGACCTGCCACACTGTCTGGAGTTCAGGCAAACCCCCGTTCTTAGCAAGTCTCGGTTAACCAATGGACCAGGGCAGTTATTTCCCTCTCAAACTCTACTAATTCATCCCTTATTTTGCAGGAATCCCCCCCCCCCCCACTTTCCATCCCCACCCAGCTGCATCCAGGCAGAGCTATTGCTCCCACCGGCACAGCACTGTTCATGGGAAACAATAAAACACCACATGCGTTTCCTTAGTTAGGGCTTCCACACTGCAGCTCCATGCGAGGCTCATCAAGCCAACTATAAAACAGCATAAATGCTTAACTGGCTGGATCTTCATTGGCATTTTATGCAAATTGGGGATGCAACAAAAAGCCAATAATTATTTTCGTGTTATGCATGATATTGACGAAGAAAAAAAACTTTTCTAGGGCAGTAATGCAAATTTTAGGATGCATTTAAAATCTGCTGAATGGGTTCAAATTTTAACCGATAACAATAAATAGACAATATTTTCTGTCACTCAGTCACTGCTTTCCGCTAACTACCGCAAGAACAAAAAAGGGCTGAAGGAGAGACAAAATGAAAAGAACACGGACAGAATTCTTTTGTAAACAACCTAAAGTTAAGCTCTTCTTTGGTGAGGGTTAGGATGGTGCATGAAGTGTTAAATTTTACATTCAGCTCTACCCATCGCAGGGAAATGGCATGTAGAGCAAAAACAGAGAAATAGAGCAAAAACAGTCAATATTGTGTCTAAAACGAATGTCTCGAAAGTCTCTTAAATGGGTGGTTCATTGCAATTTCACTTTTTGAACATTAGTTAGTGTGCAATGTTGCTGTTTGAGCAAAAACAATATCTGCAAGGTTACAAAGCTGAATGTTCAATAGAAATGTCTTTTAAAATTCTGGCAGTTTAGTGCCTACAAAAATGGCAGTAGGGACTACAAGTTACTTTCCGGGTTCGTGACATGACAAAGACAGATAAACCCCACCCTCAGGAAAAGACAGCAAAGGGGACGAGGCCATGCTGCATTGCTTTAGAGAAGAGAAAACTAGAGGTAAACGTAAAAATCTATTCACACACACACACACACACACACACACACGCGCATTTTCCCCTTATTTATTTAAACAGACCGAATCACTCAGTGAAAGAACGCACTAGTCTAACCTACTTCATCACGTCACGTATGTGTGCACTCTGAAGGTGCGTTTTTTTTTTTTTTTTGTAATCCACTCAAACATTTTAAATCACACAGTTAAAACAACAATTTTGATATTAAGTCGCAGAGGATATATATCGCACACCCCTACCAGTAACTACAATTTCCATTTCTATTTTTTACGTTTCCCACAAGGGTGTGGGGATGGCTTTTTATGAAATGTTTTTGCAATATTTAGATTTTCTATTTAAGCCAATTTCACAACTTGGATAGAAATATTGATACTGTGACGCTATAAATAAAACCAAACATAAGTGTGATACAGCAATGAGATGCACAATCTAAGCATACTCCTCAACAGTGCATGTTTACAACAGATCAAGCTCTCTTAAAACAAAAGAGCTACACTGGAATGTCAAGAGGAGGCTTGTGAATAGAAAGTTAACGGTCTTTTAGTGGGGGAGGAACAGCAGAGAGATCCGACTGCCTGCTTTCATTTTGCCGGGTCCCAGGCAGCCTTCAGAATGATGGAGAGCTTTTCAAACACACCGTGATGGATGCCTCCCTGAGACACAGAGCACCAGAGTCTCTCACTGCACAGAGGTAGCAGGGCTCGGAGGTCAGGGAAGTGCAGGGCCTAATCCGCTCCTGATGGCCATGAAGGTGCTCATGTTTGAAGGCCACTAAGGACTATTCACATGGCACGCTTCAGAAGAAAGCAAAATAACAGACAGGAGTACCAAAAAAATGCAACACTACAGCACACTTCAGTGTCACTTAAAGGAACACACTCTGAATAATAGATGTTTTCAGAGTCTAATGATCTTATGTAAGACTCGGAATGTGGTCATTAAAAGCTGTTGTCTGGCTTTAATTATTCTAAGGATTATCCGAAAGAGCAAAGCAATTCATTGCACTTCAGTCAATGGCCCTCTAGGGTGTTTCATGCACTTTGTGATTTACCCTGCAAAGTGGAAACTACAATGGGTTAAAAAAAAAGCAAGCACATGGTTATTCCTGACTAGAGATGCCACAGATCAATCGTCCAGGGGTCGGAATCAGCCAATTTTCCCCATTGTCGGCCCGGATCGGTGACCAGCCAATCAGTCTCACTTCTTTCGGATTTCAGGCAAAAACATCTCTCACATACTGGTCTTATTTCCACCGGTTAAATATGACATGGCACAGTTTGCGTTTTCACTGCAGTTTAGTATCACTTTAGAGTGGGTGGGATTATTCACATGTCATTTAGTGGTCAGTTTGATATTTGGAAATATCAGCATCGGCCGATACGTTTTTCTGTTTGGCCGATGTGTTCGAGGCTGACTTTTATTTTGACAGCGCTGAGAACGGCGTCGCTGGGCACACAGTGCTCACATTCTCTCGTTTCATGTCGTCATTAACAGTTCGGTCTAATATGGATAGAAGTCTAATAATCTGATAGAACGGTTAAAGGAATTAATGTATACAGAAAGTATTATAACGATTGCTAATATAATATTAGTAATAGAAAGGAAAACATTATAATACTTTCTCATTTGCCGTCAGCATTAAGCAAATACGCATTTATATAATTTAAACAAATCTTTGAATGACTAATGTAGATTTAAGTTCACAAATTTCAGCTAGGCTATATCGAGTTCATTATCGAAGGCGATTCATCTTCAATAATGAACTCGATATAGTGTAGCTTGTCAGTGAACTACGGCTCTGTGTATTAACTGCTGTTCCATTTGAGAAAAAGTGTTGGGGATTTACAGCTAATCATGGAACCGGCTTTACTGACGAGATGCACATGCATGATCAGGGGCGATTCTAAGATTTTGATTTTAGGGGGGCTCAGCCCCCAATAAGGGTATGATTAAAAAATATTATTTTACTATTAGGGTAGGGTTGTATACTACTAACCTTATTGCAATCCACTATTCCATTGTATTCCCTGTATTTCATATATGGGAGTAGGAGTACTGACTGAGCCATATATAACACTGTAAAAAAAAACTAATACAGTTTTTTACATGTGACCAGTCACTGGAAAATTTTGAATTGGGAATGTAGATTTTTTTTTTTGTTTTGTTTTGTTTTTTACAATAAAGACTTCCTGATTCAGTATTAGGACATTCATGTTTATCCTTTGATGATACCACTGCTTTTTCTTATGAAATGTACGTGTAAATTGGCAGAAAATTAAAACAACATAAGGGTTCAATGACTGCAATGAATCTTGGGAATACAGTGGTATTGTGTGTGTGTGTGAGGCTGTCTGTTCTATTCTCACCTGACTGTTGCTCATTTGCAGACCTACTCCCGCACGACAAAAAAAATGTTGTATATCCATCTACAATGAAATATAAATTATTATATTTTATTTTTATTATTATTATTATTATTATTATTATTATTAATTTTTAGCTTTTTAGCCTTTATAATCAACAATACGGTTGGTTATACATCAAGTCAGCCCCTGAACATTTATTTCATTTCAAATCATTTAACTAACCAGCTAATATTCATTAAGAATATAGACAAAACATGTATTAATGTAATTGTCTATTGGCAATATGTTTAATCTGTTCTATATTTATTTATATTTATTAAAAATAACATCATTATCAATTTGCCACTTCTATAAATCAATTACTTTAAAAAAAAAAAAATCACAGATCCCTTTAGCCTACTCTTACTCTAATATATGTATCATGATACACTAATGATTAATTATTACTTAATACAAAATTATGTTTAATAATAGAAAACAAAATAACTCCACATGATGTTTCTCTCTCTGTGCCATTTAGTACTTTCAGACAATGATGTGTGTCATTAATAATTTATTTTGCATGGCTGCATAATGTAATGCCGAAATACACAATAATATGTTTTCAATTTCAAAAAGTAAATTAAAATAAATCATGATCGTTTTCTAAAGTATGTTTTCATGGGTGTTAATCGCTTCATTTTTGTTGGAAGAAAAAAAACATCTGTCACACTGTGATAAAGGCTGAAAGTGAACGCAGCGAAGACGTACTGGTATTGGATGCGAGAACACACACACCACACGCACACACGCACGCACACACACACACGCACACACACACACACACCTTGTACTCTCTGATGTTCGCTCTGCTCGGCGCCCCTGTGGATTGAAAAACGCGCTGAATCCATGCAGACTCAGATAAGGGGAGGAGCCGGAACTTGATGCAGCTTGCCACCGTCTCAAATGAGATTTTAAAGGGGACTGAAGCGATCACTAATTAATTAATCAAATAATTTTTAGGGGGGCTGGGCATAAGTTTAGGGGGGCTGAAGCCCCCCTAAAAAGGGCCTAGCGACGCCCCTGTGCATGATCATATCGTTGGATATATTGTCCAGCCCTAAGGACCGTCACTTATCATTTGTACAAGACTACACTTAAATCTCGTCTCCTTAAAGCTCAGAGGTTGAGACGCACCACAGAGTCTCCTTGCTCTACGTGCCCTTTTCAAAGACCATAAATACTTTGGCTGCTACGACTGTTCTCCATAAGAAAAGGATGCTGAGCTGCAGAGCAAATCATCCCTCCAACAGGCTTACACAAGATTAGCAATGTCGACATGCCCCAACAATCAGTAGAGACCATGTTACCAGACAGACTCTGGACCCCTCAAATGTCACGCTCGTGTTGCAAACACATACCATACACTGTGAGAAGACATCGTCGTTGTCTAGTGGCCTTCTACAAGATGTGGAATTGCAAACGGTGCCTATTTCTTCTGAAGAATATTTTCCATTATGCTCTAAAGATTTAATAGATACAATATATAAATGCTAATATTCAATAACACTTGGTATTTAAAATACTCAAACTAGTTTCATTTCCAAGTATTTTGCTTGGTAAGAACTAACATACAATGTAAAGCATTAAAACAGTCGATTAATTAGGCCCTAAACCATTGTAGACACAATGGCTACTGGGAAAAAACACTTTTTTCATACCTTTAATTTGGCAAATGTCAAAATGCATGTCAAATGTTCTTTAAGACAGTAGTAAAATTAGCACACAGGAACTGATGGCATTAATGTAGCTTCTATTCAAGTTGGCTGCACACAGCTGCTGATAGAACTCCAGATCTTGCTCATTAGCATTTCTCTCAGTTTATCACACTAATCTGCATTTATTGAAGGTAAAATGTCGCAGAATGAAAGTTTGTAAAATGAACGATGCAGCTACAAAATTCATAAAGGTAAAATGTTTTTCCACATGTAACCACGAAGATAAGCAACACTAAAAAAATGAGGTGGTAACACGCAGTAACCACAAAGCACATGGGAGGAACACCAAAACACATGGGAGGAACAACAAAACATGGCGAAAATGGTTCAAAATATTGTAGGTTTCACAATGTACAGGAAACACTGATTAATGCACATGTAAATGTATACCTGATTCTTATGTGCATAATAGTTGAATATAGAATTTCAAACCAATCTGATCTCAATGACATTAAAAAAAATAATGCTTTCAACTAACAAAATTAAAATGTTATGCAAAAACTACTGCACTAAATGCACACAATCACTCAAACTAAAAAAAACAAAACATGTTAATGGTTTCTAAGAATGAACAGACACATTGGTCACTGTGAGAAACTGCTTCACAATTGACCTCTGACCCCAAAGCCTAAGGAATTTGAACCAACAAACATTTAGTTAGATTAGTCTGTTACTCATTCCTGACAACAATATCAATAGAAAGCTGGTAATGTGTTGCCTAAAAGGATGTTGATAACCCATAAATGTAACATTCCATAAAGCCATAACAAAAATACAGTATTCACACAAGACTAATATTAATTTATAGCATACTGGCTGGAAATAAATGAACAAACAGAGCATAATTCTATCATTGCGGGCACTAAAATTAACTGATACACACACACACACACACGCACGGATCATTAGCCACCTAGATAGTCAGCTCACTAGGTTCGAGAAACAGCCAACATGTACACATGCTGGAAAATACCTACACTCATCAGCTGACCCCTCTAAGAGCCCCAGTGACCCCCACCCCCCAAACATTCAGCAGTCGGGGGAGGAACTCAGAATTAAATTGTCCGCATAATGATAGATCAGAGACTGCGTTAAGGATAAAGGAAACAAAAGGCCACCTACAGTGATTGGAGCCGCTCCAGTGCGGGGTCCTGAACCCGCGGGCCGCTCCCGACACCAGGCCTTTCTCTGGGATCAGACAGCCGCGGTTCTGGTGGTAGTAATCCATGCTTAAAAACGGGTTCGGACTAGGGGTCAGCCCAACGACGTCCACACTCTCGTACATCGTGAAACAGAACCAAATATTCTCCAAAAGTAAATGATTCCTTCTTATCGCTGCAAAAAGACTCGAAATGTTATGTGTAACTGGAGAATAGCGGGATAAAATACACCCTAATCAAAACAAAAAGTGGGATTTCGCACAATCGCGTGAATAATAACTTGATGATCTCGGTGTGTCGATGAAGCTCGCGCGGTCCACGGGGAAGGAGCTACATTCTTAAGATTTTAAAATCCTGCGCCAGTTGTTGCAACACAACTGTGCTGTTGAAACTGTGGCTCTGAGACCCAATGATCGATGTGAAACTGCTACATGAGTATAAGCAGTCTTGAAAAGCTCCCAAGCGCCTCCTTGCTCCAAACGAAACGTTTTCTAAAAGCTTTGCATAAAGTTAACAGACCTGCATTGACCATAGACTTTATAAAAACAGGCATTGACGCATATTTACTGTAAACACGCAGTCGTCCGCGTCGATGAAAGCGAGAGAGTGCGCGCTCGGTCTCGTGAATAATCCCGTTGGAGGTCTGCCGATCAGACACGGGAAGAACTTGCTCCTGTGTTTCCAGACCGAGCTCAAAGTAATGTCTTTTGCATCTTGTGTCGAACCCCTCGCATACTTGTGGAAAAATTCTCCCTTGAAAAACAAAAGCGCTCTTCGACAGTGTAACGTTAACTCTGGACTGCATGCACTTTCCAGGCTATCCCACACCGCTCTTGACGAGTGTCAGCAGCTGCGCACAAGCCCCGCCCCCGTCAACCCCCACTCGGACTGTGCCGCTCTCTGATTGGCTGCTGATAAACATAATCTCAGTCTCATCAATGTGACATCTAACGAGGATCTGCCGCCATAACAAACTGAAGTATAAAGTTTGTACATAGACGTTTACATTTATTTGACTTTCTTTCTTAAAAAGAAAGTTATCATGACATTAGTTTCAGTTGGATTAATACGTTCTAAACCAAACAAGCTTATATATGTATACTTTTATAAATCTTTGTTTCATAATAAAGAATTTTTAAAGTTTTTATGTAGATTAATAGAGGTGAGGTAACGCTTTGCTTATATATATATATATATATATATATAAAGATCACCTCTTCCAGTAAACCACCACGCTGTAAAGAGCAGACACTCAATGAACTGCTTTATCAATACAAAGTGAGGTAAACAACACATTGCAACACTATCTAGTTTCCCACCACAAAATCCATAGACTCCGTCTGGAGAGAAGTGTTCATAACAAGGCAATGAACACTCGGGCTGCAGCCCAACAGCATCCGTCAGTTCAACGCACCAAGGTTGATGCCATCCGCTGATGGCTCCATCCATCAGTGAAACGACATATTAGCCTCCCCTTATTTTCCGGCTTCAGCCCTCACATTTTTGTCCTTGACATGTAAGAGGTACTGTATTGATTTTTCACCATCTAAAATATTAGCCTCCACACAAAAGACCACTCATTCAATAAATACACGTTTATTAATGGACAGTCCTTTTAATCCAAACAGACCCATATAAATCTTTCTATGAAATGTTCAGGAAGGAGGGAAATGGCTGGCTTGAAATAATACTGGTTTACATTTGTGCCAGTTTAAATGTTTGACAGAAGACTTAACACATGCCAAGTGAATGTAATACTATACAAACAGTAAACACCAGTTAAGGTGCGGTAACATTTAGCATTGTTTGGCAATTTTTCGCAGGCTAAATCCAGCCATATCAATAGGGATCCACACAATTAGGAACTTCGTGTTATTGCAAAAGCTTTCCCCGGCAGATTTCACATTAGGTTCAACTGGTCATGCAAATTTTCTGTGTGATCGGTGCTTTATATATACATTGCTAATCTATGTATATCACTATATCGGGGAGGAGGTGGTTGTATGGCGGCTGTTAGGAATTCAAAGACTTTATGGGGCTTTAGGAGGAAATGCATGAGAAAACCTGCTGGCAAATTGGAAGTGTGAGGCTATTTATTACCCTCAATCCAGCTCCCCCACCTCACTTCCTCGAAATATGCATAAAAAACCTTCTTTAATTTCTATTAAGCTTGACTTCTTATCAATGCTATGTGATTTGTTGCTAAGAAGAAATGCACATTCTCGAGAGCACACGTAACGCAATGTCAATGCTGTTAGATTGGGTTTGTGAGGTGTTAGCATACTGACAGCATACAGTTTTAAATGCTTATCATTATTCTGTCAGTCACATGACCCAGTTTGTCCCAGAATGCCCTGCCCCGATGAACAGATGTGTGTTTGCATTCACTCACAATGCCTTTAAATAGTCTGATAGGGAGGGGCCATCATTCAATACTGTTACAATGAGCGCCTGTGCTGACTCATTATAGAAGCACAGTATGGATGTGCCGCATGCTATTAACACTGACAAAGGTCAAGAGAAAGATGCCATTCAACATTCTCAACGGTGACAGCTTTTGAACTCCAGCTATATAAAAAAACGCATATGACTAAGTCAACCATTTTCCCATAAAATTCGATCACACAGACAATATGTTTAATCTGAGTGGCATAACCTTGATCGCAATCTCCGGACATGCACGCTATTAACTCTTGAGTGAACCTCGCTGAAGCAATTTCCTGAAAGTAAGTGACATAAAAAGAGAGTTATTTCTTATATAGTCATTAATAATCAAATGTCATGGTGTGTTATAAATTATGGTACAATATAAATGCATTGAAAGGTTTGTGCTGTTACTATATGCCAGCTGATGCTTACTGCTGTGGTAAACATTTGGTGGAGATTGGCTATCGTGAACCTCTCTGCCAGATGTGTAATGTTAGCAGGTGAAGGCTATTGACAGTCTGCAGGGCCACTTATGATCCTGATTGCTTGAGCAGTCCCGTCTCATTACTCTCGGCTCAAGGTCAAGGATTAAGTGATGAGAACAGATCCTGCCTCTTACCTTCCTTATGGTGAGTTGTTTGATTGTTTGAATGTGGGTTTGTGTATTCGAGGGGGAATATGTGAGACATTTACATTGTCATTACAGATTTACAGTCATCAGACTTTCAAAAGTTAGTTCACCCAAAAAAAGAATTGTGTCATCAATTATTCACCCTTATGTCAACTGTATGACTTTTTTCTTCCGTGGAACACAAAAGACTATATTTTGGAAAATGTTTCAGAATATATTCAGTGAGAGTCCAGTATGGAAGCCCATTTCTGCCAATTAAGAAACACATATCATGTTTTGGTAAATCATACAATTATGACAAAAATTCATATTTGTGACACATTTGTCAATCATTTGAAGTCATAAAAATTCTATATACTAAAATTGAACTAAGAGAGTTAACATTATGAGATACATGAAGTCAGAATATTTGTATGAGCTCAAACTGACAAAACTGTCATTAAATTACCAGATAAAAAGTTATAAGGTATGAGTTCAGAAATTATCAAGACAAAATCAAGACAAAAGCTTTAAACTATAAGACAAAAAGTCATAATCATGACATGAAAATCCAAACATTTTCATATAATTAAAAATATTGTATGTCATAATTATGATTTACCAATGCATTCTTTTCTTATGTGACAGAAATAGGCTTCCATACAAAGGAGACTAATATTGTTTTGGAACCCACTGGCTTTGATTACATGGACAAAAACAATCGAAATTAATTGTCATTTTTAGGTGTACTCTCCTTTTAATACATCTCTATTTTGTCATAGTCATCAAATTTGATTTCATCTTATTCTGATGACCTGGTTATGGGCAGTTTGAACATGTTCTGCTATGATTAGGGTGCAGCATGACTGGTCAAGTCCATTACACCTGTCCCCCTGGCTATGCACCATAACACTCTATTTGACCTACGGACCCCTACTGAC
Organism: Carassius auratus; assembly: GCF_003368295.1. Classification (NCBI taxonomy): domain Eukaryota; kingdom Metazoa; phylum Chordata; class Actinopteri; order Cypriniformes; family Cyprinidae; genus Carassius; species Carassius auratus. Next base: position 6,868,783 of record NC_039245.1, on the reverse strand, counting down.
CCAAACAACAGATGAACAGCTCAGTGACACATTTGAATAAGGTCAGCTGTTTATATATCAGCGAGTATGTTCAATATATGTAGGATTTGTCTGAATATGATGTTTGTGTCCACCAAAATAAATGATTTTTTTGTCCGGTACTACAGTGTGATTTTTATTATCATCTAACACATCATACTATATAGTCTCCTTAACAACTCCACAATTAACAGTTCTTAACTGATATCATTGGTCTTCTTCGATGTATAGGGACCTATATGATATTGCCCGGGCACAGATCGAGTGCAATAGGGAAATGTGCCGAGCTGGTTCAGATGTTAATGGTCCATCTGAAATCCCCTGCTTAGCCAGCAGGTTGGGGAACAAAAGCCCCATAGAGGTGCAGCTTGCGGGGTCTGGACATGACAAATGCGGCCAAGACTGGGGCAGCGGTTGCTGTGGAGCTCTGGGGAGGGAAAAGCGGGGGCAGTGGAATGATCTACCAAACCCAAGACTCATTGAGGGCGTCGCATCAGGGGGCAGATGGGGTCACCCCATCATCATCACCATTTCAAAGAGCCTAAGAGTGAGTTGGAGCTGAGTACAGGGTGGGGGAGGTCCGCTGACCCCGACCGGTGTCCCCGCACTACTCCATCTTCTGCAGATGGTAACAGCATGAAAGGAAACCCCATCATCTCTACTCCCGGCACAACAGAGATATATTGAGAGGACTAGAGACAGATAGGGGCTGCTCTCTAAACAGGCCCATTACCTTGACACCCCCTAGAGGAAAGACCCTCAACCCCAACACTCTCGCTCTTGATTTCTCATTCCAGCTCTCTTTCACATGGAGACAAACACACAACGGACCCAATGGGACTACGCTGTGAAGGTGGGCCTCAGGCAGGAAGAATCTGGTACATTACATAAGCCCCTTTCACACTGCCATTCCGGCAAATATAGGGGTAAAGTGTTCCTGTAATTGTTCCCGGGTCGCTAGATTTTGCACTTTCACACTGCCAGTGTTGACCCGGTATATGTGCGTGCTTTCACACACAAAAAACCTTGAAGATCCCGTAACGACACGTTACATCAGTGCGTGATGTGTAATGTACGAGTCGACAACGCTAGGCACGTTATACTTTCACTGAAGCAAGCGAACGATCTCGGCGTCAGCACGGAAAGTGAGGAACTAACTGATCTCTGCTTTATTACAGTTTGCACATATGCTTTCGTCGCGAATGTTGATCTTCCTTCAAAACAGCCGGTAAAAGAGTCGCGCGATAACGCAACTTCCACACGGAATTAGATCTGGCTTTTGTTCACACAGCGCTCGTCACAGGTTGCTTTCACACAGAAGGCGACCCGGCAATGTTCTGGGAATATTGCGGGTCCGACGTGCAGTGTGAAAGGGGCTATAGATGGGCAGTCAAAACAAAAGCCAGTGATTTCTCCATTTAAAGGAGTTCTGAGTCATCAAAACACACCTCGGCAGACCACAGCCTCCCAGGCCACCAGCTCTCTATCTTATCAAAGCAGACCCGCTCCCCATGGAGGACCCCATATCACCACACATAAGAACATCAAGCAGCCTTTGTGATAATGCTCGGTCTTTACTGCCAGTAGCTTAAGCCTAAGCCCCATGCATATCAAAAAGCTCTGAATGTGCTGGCCAAACCTCCGCTTTGCATATAGATACTGAGCCTATTGACACATCGATTCTCCGGGCCAAGGACCCATGAAAGCAGCCGACGCAAATCCCCGCTTTAATCAGCGAAAGCCCCCTAAAATGCTCTGAAGCAGGAACAAGAGCTAGTCGCTCTGCTACAGTACTCTCACAATGGCCTGGCAAATGCACCATTATGACTTGTTTGACCCTCCTCTCCAAGTGCACTGGCCACTTTGAGAGGGTAATTAACCCATCTTTCCCCCTCCCCTTGATGCAATTACAATAGAGGCACAGCATTCTTCAAGTGCTCTCATGCACTTGCGCCGGGGAAGAGGGGCAGACGGGGGCCACGAACGGGATGGGTTGATCAGGACTCACAGAGCACAGAGAGGCGGAGTGCTTCAGAACAAACATGAAGAGATAAAAAGGTTTTGTCCTTGAGAAGTAAATGAAGAGGGAAATGTTAATAAGCTGTTTGGATATCAAATTCTCATGTTGTACAGGGTGATATGATGCATGCTCTAAAAATCAGCGCAGACTGATTGTGAATAGAGGGTGTTACATACGGCAATGAAGGCAGAACGAATTAGAGTTTGCTAAAACAATGCATGAGTGGCTATTTGGCTATGGGTTAATTTTAGGTCATAGGTTTTCAAACTGCAAGGAAGGTCCATGGAAAATGTAAAAAATGAATGAATGAAATGAATGAAAACAGAAAAAAAATTGAGTAAAGTATGCAATTTATTTATTACTGTTACTATTAGGTGCTAATAAATAAATATATATTTTTTAAATTTGATAGAATGTATGTTTAATTCTACATTTAAATGATTGAATTTCATGAGATTAAATCACAATAATTTTATTTTTTCTTATCTACACATCTAACAGTGCTCTTATGGTCAGTAGAAAATGCATTATCATCTTATATGTAAATATGATTTTATATTATGAAGGTGAACATCACATTTGTGGGTGCTTGTCAAAGCATATAATGTGTTTTTCAGTTTGCCAAAAGCTTTGCTATAATATGAATTGTAGGTATAATATGAACATCTCATTATATTTCTACATGCAGTCCACACTGTATCTGACAGTGTGATATAAAGAGATCTCTCGCTCTATCCATTTCTAGTGTGCTTCTTGAATGCAGAATGAGTACCTCCTATAATCCACTCCTCTGAGGGAAATGCAAAGGGAGAAAAGAGAAGAGAAGGGAGATGAAAGAGGGCTGGGTAGTTACGATGGATTACAGGCTCAGCGTGGTAATGGGGGAGGCCAATGGACTGATAATATTTAACCAGACCCGGGAGGACCATCTGGAACCACCCCCCTTCATCAACAGTCCAGCTCACGCATCTGGGTCCTCCTCTGAAGGAGTAACTAAGGCCCCGTCCACACGGAGATGCATTTCTGTGAATACACACAAATTTTTTATCGCGTTTCGATAGGCGTTTCGTCCACACGTATCCGGTGTTTTCGCAAGGTGAAAACGCTATTTTTTGAAACCGGGTCCCAGAGTGGATAAATTTGAAAACGCCGTCTTTGCGTTTTCATCTGGACGGCTAATCCGTATATTTTCTAAAACGATGACGTCATCAGCCCACGTCTCCCCCCTAGTCAGACACCTCTACGTCACGTAACAGCAACAAAAACATGAACAAACACTGAACGATTGTATTTTTATTAACTAACATTAACACTGATTAATAAATTTATTGTTCCATGTTCGTTTGTGTACCACGCGCAAGGTTTATGAGCATTGTCCAAGTCTTCTTCTCTGTTTTTAGTGTATCTCTGTGGCAGAATTACAGCGCCACATACTGGTCTGGCATGTATACTACATCATTTTGCGGTTTCGTGTGGACGTGGATATTTCTTGAGACGAGGAAAAAAAAGATCGGATTGGGGTAAGCGCTGTCTCCGTGTGGACGGGGCCTAACATTTGCCTTCAAATGAATAATGCCGTTTTTACATTATTTTGAAAGAATTTCAACACTCAACTCCCATGACTTCATGCAAAACAATTCTTACATGATTCCAGACACTGCAGATGACTTATTTAAGTCAACCATCTAAAGTGCTCACACACAATGCTCAAAAATGTTTTATGCAGATGTCACATTCCTAAAAAATTCTATTACAATCTTCATTTACTTTCAGGACATGATCTATTTTGAGTTCCTTTCTTCTTGCTTAATGTGAGGCCTGCAGTTTATACTATTAGTTAGGTTGGGATTCCCCCTAATTCTCCAGAGCAGCTGCGTTGTGGACATGAACAGGAACAAACACGCTGACCCCCGGCCCAATTGGCCAGCCATTCTGGTCCCCATTCCGAGAGCCACTGCACTTCCCGTCTCCAAACTCCAGTCTAAGAAAACAAGCATGCTGCCACTCTAGAAGCCCTTCCACATATTTCAGCAGACCAGATTTCTTTTGGATAGGACAAAAGTTGAACTGGAGCAAATGTGCACTGGGTTACAGGATATAGCTTCAGTATAATTACAGCTCAATTTTGACATTACATGTGATTTAATAGTCTGCATCTATACAAGGCATTGGCATTGCCTTTTAAAATTAATTTGGTCTCCAATACTGCTAAAAATGTAGAGGAAATGATGAATAAAATAGATTTGCCCTTTAATCCCCATGCAAATGCAAACACATGCAATACATTTAAGATTTCTCTTGTTAAAGAATATGTGCTGACACCTTGAGAAACAAAACCTGTCAATGTCTGTTAATCCAACATTAACATATGACATAGTTCTAACAATGGAAAATGTGGTAGGAAATTAGAAAGGTTGAAAACCTTAAAGGAACAGTTCCCAGTTTAATTCAGTCATGATTTGCGGACCCTCATGTTATTCCAAACCATAAGATTTTCAAAGAGGACAACAAGACGGAAAAATAAAAACAAAAAAAGCACCATAGAAGGATCATAAAAGTAGACTATATGACTCATACTTTACTTTCAATGTCTTCTGAAGTCATACAATAACTTTGTGCAAGAAACATACACAAATTTAAGTTATTATTTAATGTCTCTGAAATATACATCAAAACCATTTTGGCACTCGTTGTCATGCGTGTTGTAGTAACCGCTGGTTGACATTGACGTTATACTGAACACGGTGCATCGTAAGGTGTAATATTTTATTTGCAAGCTATCTTTTTTTTTCAGCATTAGGGATCTTGACATAACCAGTCCCTGTTTACTTTTACTGCATGCAAAAAGGTGGCCAGGATTCTTCAAAACATCACCTTTTCTATTCCACTAAAACTAAAAAGCAAACCAGAGCATTAAGACTTTGCCCTGTTTTATTTGAGTTCAAGTAACAGTTTGGTTCTCTACATTAGCTTCCTGAACACAGATCAGACACAAGAAGAGAGGTCAATTTTATCCATATTTTAGCCTCTTATGATAATATGTTTGAATGATAGCATTATTGTTTAGGATCTGTGAATGAGTACAATACCTCTTAATCAAATTCATTCAAAGTCCAGGTAATATTTAGCATGATGATTAAAAGAGGTCAGAAAATGTTTTCTGCTCACTGCACATAAATTCTCAACTAATTATGAATTGAAGAAAGCGTTCAAACAAAACCACACCATTTGATCATACAAACCCTCCACGCCAGAGGCAAAACACTCCTGCAAATGTCAATACACCATTTTTACTTTGTCTTCAAGCCAGGACACTGAGACTGAAAAGGACTGAGCTCAGCAGATTCACTAAACAGGGTTTTCCCCCTCTCTTCCTTTGAGTTTTTAAGGATTGGATATCTCTATTAACTTACTGTAAGCTTGACTCTTCAGACTATGATATCTGCTAAGCAAAAAAAAAAAAAAAAAAAGATGGCATGCTTTTGAAAAAGAAATAAAAGTCCCAGAGAAACCTGATAACAAAAATACATGTCGAAACTATTAGCTGGCACAATCATGACAATATCAGTTGGCCATGATTCAGTGTGCTGTCAACAATGGGACTGATGTGATACAGTGTAATACAAGACTTCTTCAGAAGTGCTTGAAAACAAGCCATCCATAGATACTTATCAGTGTGATGCTTCCTGTGTGATTCTCTGATTTTTACAAGGTTTTCGGGACATTCTATGATTTAGCAATAGGAATTAAATATTAGGCCTCTACTGAGAACATTTCCCACTTGTAGATATATTACTGTTAAAATGTTTGGAGTTGGTAAGCATAAGTCTCTAATGCTGCATTTATTTGATAACATACAGTGTATATTGTAATACAGTAAAATATTACAATGTTTTCTATTTTAATATATTTTAAATCTGAATTGAATTTTCAGCATCCATTAATCCGGTCTTCATTGTAACATGGTCCTTTAGAAATTACTTTTGATTAATGTTTTGCATCTTTGCTGAATGCAATTATATTTTTTTTTCAAAAATATGATTGACTACTGCTAAAATATATGTTAATTCTATGATGGATATCAAAATGTAAGGTTTGGTTGTTCTGACAAAAGAAATGTTAGCTAGACGCATACAATTAAGCTTCATGCATACAATGTATAATCTCAGACTTTGGCCCAAAAGTACATGTAAATGAGTCATTTATACCATTTTATTTCAGCAGTTTCTAATCGTCAGTCTTCATTGAAAAAAGAAAAAGAAAAAAAGAGCAGCCTTTGTCAGCTGCCACAGGGCAGAGTACAAAATCAAAGCAGGTATACTAATAGCAACTCTTGGACACAATTATTGAAAAGAAACTTGCTCCATGTGCCACAAATAAACGTTTTTTTTTTTTTTTTTTGATGCAGACGAAAGAGGTGGCTTATTCCTCCCTCCTTCCTGCAAACCCCCTCAATCGGTTCTTTCCAGTATATTCCAGTGAGCGGTCGGACTGGCATGACGTATACAGAAATACTGGCAAAGCTGTTTATTAAATGGAATTGTTCCTAAATCAAGGCATCACATTTTTATTTTTTGCCAAACAAATATGGTATAGGCGTTCATCCCATATTCAAAATAGACATTTCCTGAATGTGTAAGAAATACAAGCAGAAATCAGTGGTGGATTTGATGTGACAATGTTCTGTGTGAGGAAATTACAGCTCATTGCTGTCATCATCTGCTGACAAATCTCTATCCGCTTTCATGCCAGTGACTTCCAATTCATGCAGAGACACACGTTGTATTTGCCCCCTTTTAAAAATGTCACCCTTAACTCCTCGATATCCACAGAGACTAAAAATACTGACAAACAAATGTGAGGACACCCCAGGCTTTAAACTGTCAGTCATAGGCCTATTTATAAAGCAAATCGTCATGTAATACATTCAAGAGAGAAATAAGCTTGCCAAAAGCAAATACACAAAATGCAGGAAGTGCTAGATGTTTTTGTCAGCGAAAGTTCTCCTGAAGCTCAAATTTGTTTAAGAAACTTTTCTATAAAAATGTGGATTTATTGATAAAAAAACGTTTACATACAGTATAACTTCCTTTTCTTTACTTGTTGTAACTAGTCAAAAAAAAAAAAAAACAGGTTTCTAAACATTCCATATTTTCATTTGGACAGTTGAATGGGTATAACTAGTACGGGTACCATCATAAGTGTACCTTGTAGTGTGTGTGTGTGTGTGTGTGTGTGTGTGTGTGAAAATGTAATCCCTTTACAGTAGCACACGCTGTCAGGAGTAATCTGTCATTAGGAGGACACTGCTGGTTCCTGTCATTGTGTCATGCCTTCACTAAATGAGGTCAGACTGATGTGTTGTTTTAATCAACCAAGCCTGCCTCCATTAATTATTCAACACCTTAGTGGATAGGGAGCCCTACGGCCAGGGAAGAGGGATGAGGAGAGTGAGAGAGACAGGGCGAGGGGAGAGTACCGTATGAGAGGATATACAAACCGATATTGAGCAGTTAAAGGAAACGGTATGTTAAATATGCAAAAATAAAGAAATTAATTAACACTAATATCAATGAAAAAACCCCCACAAATTAAGCTTTAAAATCACACAGAAAATGATTGTTAAATATTATATTAACAGAAAACCTCAGTTATATTGAGAGCTGTTCCATGAACAACACCCACGATGCACCTCACACTCCGTCGACCCATCACACCGTCCACGCCGCAGTAAAATGTCAGCAGCCGTGGAGTGTGAAAGTGTGAATGCGAGGTGTGAGGGAGGACGGCGTTTGGGTCACAGGGTTTCACACCAGGCATCAGGCACTCACACACACCACAAAGAAGCTCGGAGAACTTTAATATGACAATACACAACAATACGATTTCACAGTATGTGAACTGGTAACAGATTAACAGGGACCATCAGCCAGTATTTGCAGATTTTGTTAATTATCTGCAAGAGTCTTCATTTGTATTGATTGGAAGCCCTAATTTAACTAGTACATGTTTTCAATGCTTTCCTACTGCAAAGTTGTGATTCCTGAATTTACTTGAAACATGTTATGTTATGCTATGTTATGTGTTATGTGTTATGTGTTATGTTATATGTTGCGTTGCGTTGCATAACAAATGTTTGACGTCAGTGAAATTATTTTAAATAAATTAATTTAATACTTTTTTTATTCAGTAAGGACAAGTGACAGTAAAGACATTTATAATATTACAAAAGATTTCTATCGCAAATAAATAAAAGAAGATAGATTAGAGTGATTTCTGAAGGATCATGTGACATCGAAGAGTGGAATAACATAAAATGACCATATAATAGTAAAAAAAAAATTACATACAATTATTGTTTATTTGCAACTAAATCATGATAGTACTACAAATATAATATGGCTTTTCACATGTAAGGGAACCATCTTTTAACAGGATCTTTTGCGTGATTGATGCCTCTTTTAAGGCTTAGTGGTGTTTAAAACGGAATGAAATATATTCATGCACACTGAATAAAAGAAAAATCAATCCCACTCGGACACAAACACACAAGACGGTGCAATCACTGCAGATATAGAGATAGATATCAAAATATTCCATGCTTCAGCAAAAAATAAAGTATAGCATAGAAAAGTGCCATGCCGCTTTCCACCTCCCCTTTCTGTTCCCTGCTTTCCTCTCTTCACTTTCTCTGTAAGTACACATATCTCAGGATGGGGTCTGGAGATTTATGAGCTATTGTGAGAAGAGAAGTGGGCCAGAAAGCCCTCCCCGGCTCTGGATCTGCTTTGCCGCCTCCCTCACGTCTTTTATTTCCATCCCTCCCTCTCTGGTTGCAGCGCTTTCTGCTCACATTACCCTCTGTTGAGTGATAAACATTGTCTGTGGGCAGTAAATTCAGACTGAGCCTGACAGGCCTCCAATAAACCAGTCTATTCTCTCACTGCGAGAAGGCTTTGGTCTGGAGGGCCGCAGGAAGTGAATGCAGACACACACTCCCAAACATAAAGATAAACAAATATAAAGATAAACAAGTTAAAAGGGGACAAGATACATGTGGCATGCATCATGCACATCAAAGGCCAAATAAGGAACAAACACAGGAGACACATTCATATACACTCGCACAAATAAACAATAATCAGCAAGCGTCTGATTAAAACTTGCTTGAAAGAAACTGAATGTCCATGTAAAACCAATGATCAAGTGTTCTGAAAGCCTCACTATACAATGAATGTTTATTAATCATACACAAAAGGCACAAATTAAAAGCTAATTTCTTAATTTGTCTTTATTTATTTTTCATTGACCATAATTACATTGCTGTTCTGCTTCAGCTCATTTTTATAGCACCTAAAACCACAGTACACCCACTTATGGTGGTTTACTCAAGGCAACTGGCTAACACTACAATGAGCGGTTAGATTACAATTTGGCAAGCAAATGTATCCAGTAAAGGCAATACCACCTGCTGCACAGTTAACAAGTAAAACTTACCAGGCAGAAAGAAACCACATGTTTGAGTAGGAAATAGCAAATATAGTGAAGGATAAACTCACTGTTTATGTGTGTAAATATATGTGCACATTCGTTTGGAAAGAAATACTACAAATGTTTGTTATATTTCCATTAATATTTGACAAGTTCCCATTGGCTTTTGTTCCAACCCAACCTCAAAGGAAAACACAGTTTCACAAGGCGTGATTTCTTATGAACTCATATCATGTGAATTGTACAAAAGGAAAAGAGTTAACATGAAACCCAACTCTAAACATAATCGTCACTGGGACATGAGCAAACTGTATGAAAACGAGAAAAATGAGACCGTACAAAATCATACGAATTAGCTACTAATTCACCAAAAGGCTAAATATTTACAAATAGCAATGATTTTGTGTTGACCTGATATTTAGCCATTTCATACAAGCAGTTCATTCCTGTGTCAGATGCAGAATCTACCAACAGATTTTTGGATAGATCATTCAGATTTTCAAAAAAAAAAAAAAAAAAAAAAAAATTTATATATATATATATATATATATATATATATATATATATATATATATATATATATATATATATATATATATATATATATATATATATATATATATAGTAAAATTGTGTTCTTTGATTTCAATTCTCATTTGTTATCATGAAACTGTATTATCTGCATTATATGAGCTAACAGCCATCTTCAGCACTGGCATTGGCCACATAAAAAAAAACAAACAACAACAACACTCGCCGACCAATAGAATGAACCATGATGCAGTATCTGGCAAGTTGTTTTCCTACGATCTTCTAACAGCTCTAATAAGTTGGCAAAGTGCTTATAACACTAAAGAATGTTGACTGAAATCAAACACTGTAGCTTCAATAGTCTAGCAGACTCTCAGAGGTCCAGCAACACCACATGCTCAGAGACGATTTACAGATGCACCCATAAACATCCAGCCAATAATGGAACAGATTCTTCTCATCATCTGATGGAAGCTGACGATTTCGAAGTCTGGCTGGTCACAGGTGTGCTCCAAACACACCCAGGAACCCCCCCGTCCTCTTCGCATCTCATTAATTGCATGTTTTAAGCATAGCTGTCTGCTGTGCCATTTCTTCGATTGAAAGGGGGTTTATTGGCCACTCTCCACTGAAGTGCCCGGCACAGTCAGCTCCATGTCTGCTTGTGTAATATGTGTAAAATATGAAGCTTTAAAACCTTTCATTATATGATTGTTACAGGGACTACTACAGTCAAACCTGCTGTATCAGTGCATCTGTTACAACACAAATCCTGCGTGTTACATACCAGCATTCCCTTTGTGTGTGTGTGTGTGTGTGTGTGTGTGTGTGTGTGTGTGTGTGTGAGAGAGAGATTTGGAATGTAGAGCGGGTGGATGCTGTCACAGCTGGATTGGGAACATCTGTCAACGCAGACTCAAAAATAACCTCTCACACACATACATGTGTACGCTTCTGTCACTACTGCCAGCTCTGTTATGAGAGAAAATAAGAAGTGAAAGAGGGACTGGAAGCATGAAAATGACACCTGGTTATAATTTCTTCCGTTTGGTGAATCTGGTCAACAGCAAACATAACACGCGTAACAGTTTACAGTTTCATTTCTGAGTCAAATAAATCATCACAGCTGAGAAAACCCCAAAATGTGAAATGAAAACATTTCTCTAATAACCTACAGAAATGCTGTGGCCTATACAGGCAAGAATTAGATGTGGAGGCTTCAGGCAGCTTAATGCAAATGTTGGCATTTAATTATAGTGATCCTCTTCAGTATGTGCGTTTATGGTACATAAAGGGTAATTAAACAGCTATCAAACACCTTCTAAAGAGCTGGAGGCAGAAGTAGTGGTTTTGGCCACACTTGTGAGGACAGACGCTGATGATGTCACAGTCCCACAAACTCTCTTTTGTGGCACATGCAGAGGATACAAGCTTGAATTCACTTCCCCGTCTGTCAACGGCGGCTATAGAAAACCTTTAAAAGTCCACAAAAGTTTTGTGTGAAGAAGTCAGAATAAACAAGTGCAGGAAATCAACACATGCTAAATCATTCTATAAATACATCCCCAAATAGACCTATTAAATCGCTTAAGGAGTTAACGGCAGCAGGCGTCCCCGAGGGACCCTGATTTACGGGACAATGTGAGCATGTCTGTACGTGTGTGTGGTTGTTTGTATGTATAGATACGGTGTATGGCAGACTAGCGCCCCTCTTTTTACACTAAAAACTACCCACATTCTGTCACACATTTTTATTTCATCAATAAAATGAGTCCTCATATAAAATCATATAAAAATGTCAACCTTCAAACGGTTTCAAAAGGAATAAAACAAACACTGCCTTTACACGATAAATAAAATGTGTAATCGCTCAAATCAAGACAGCTCCCCAGACAATGTGTTCGAGATGAGAAACTGATGATAAAGATTTGGCTTCTATGGCAGCGTTCTTGCATACATGGAACCTAATTAGGGAATGTTCTGGAACACACAACATAGACATCAAGTCTGTGTGCCACGAAAATAGTTCTCCACAACAGAGACTCAACTCACAACTGATTTCAGTTGAGCACTAAAAATACCAAAACTAAAATGAAAATAAATAAAAGATAAATAGATATAAAAATATGAAATAAACCTAATAAAAATTACAAAAACATAAGAATGACTAAAAAATACTTTAAAAAATATTAAATTTAAAATACTACAATTGTAAATAATAAAGAAAATACTAAAATAATAATGATTAGATGAATTACTAATAAACTATTTCTCAGTATTCAATTATAAGTATGCATCTATGAAATGCAATGCTCCCATAGGACCAAATAGAGTTTTCTTAGAGTTTTTTTTTTTTTTTTTTAAACTGGACTCTGAAGATGTTGCTCATATACAAGCACACAAAATACTTTTTATGAGTCAGAAGCCAACCACCTTAGCTGATACTCTAATTATGAGCATAAAGTTATATTAAAACAATGGGCTGGATCTGTAGCCTATAGAGTGTGAAGACTTTTTCTCTAAGCATACGAGTGAAATTGTGCTTTTCACACTCCTACAGTATACTGCACTAATCAGATTTAACCCCCCCACACACGTACCTCCCTTTCAGCACTAAGTGTTCATGCTTGCCCTCATTTCCAATGCTAGGACTCATGAAGGTCGAGACTGTGAGTGAGGAATCAGAATAGGAGCAAAAAAAGCAGTTACTTTAATAGGCTTTTAGCAACTTGGAAGTGGCAGCATTTTAACAGTGTCACCCTGAGCATGATAAGAGCCTCCCACTCTCAAGGGAATCCCAGTGGTTCTCCCCTCCTATACTAAAACCACTCTCCATCCAGCTCCATCATGATGGAGGGTTCAAAGGGTCCTCAATGTTAAACCGATCCTTTGCAGTGAACTTGAACACATCTCACTGAACATATAATTGCTGCTATTTAAAGTTCAATTATTAAGAGTTTATCTACAAATGGGTTTCATTAACTATGGCAAGTTTTGGACGCAGAAGAAATCATTTTTTTGCTTTTCTGATCAGCCATAAATATTTGTTCTTCATTTCCATGATCTCCAACATTGAATGATGCAAGAATTGTTTTATAACCTTCTATAGCAAAAATGACTGACAGAAATTACATTTGACAAATTGTGGGAGAAAAATGGTTTCACCAATTCCTTGCTTTGAACTAAAGATAGTTTCCAAGCAAGCATGTTATATATCCTAAAAACTCATTAAATATCATGTTTGGTTTCTGCAATTTTTTCAATATTGCAATATTTCCTTATTTTGTATATTAATTTAAACAGTATATTTATTGCAAATTATTCTTTACGATAATTCAGTGATTCTTTTACATTTATATTATTGTTTTATGTTACACATTTACTCAAGTATTATTCATTTATTCTCTTTATTTCCATTAATACGCACGCTCCATTGACGTTATGTATTTTTCTACATTTGACATAAGAAAGTACATCCTGTTTTGATATTTGGATAGGATGTTGAAAACTTACTCTCTGCAAAAATATTTTTTTATCTGCAAGGATATTTGCTAAATTTGTCCTCTCTCTTTGTGGTACATGCTCTTTTCCAAGAGCTGGTCTTTGCTATTTGACCTCTGAAAATTGTCAAGATCTGCTGTTCTGCTCAAAAGTTGTAAAAATGTTTTATTAGATCTTATCTATGGCCCTCGATGACATATCAACGTGACCTGGTCTAGCTCTGAGCTTCCGGTTAATTAAGATAGGAGAGAACACTTGGCAAGATGTAGACAGAGAAACAATGGATAAATTCATTTGTCTTCTGAAGATTATTAGATTGTTATCTTAGAAAGTTTAGCAGAATATACACAGTACTGATGTTGTATTCATTTGAATCTTTTCCATTAATTTGTATCTTTTATTTTAATTTTCATCTCTAATAGTTACCATTTATGATTTAATTTTAAATAAACAATGATTTTACTGAAAGAAAGTTCTGTTTATTAACTGCTAAAGTGCCAAAAAAGTTATGGACTGCAGCTTTAAATAAGTATCTTACCGTTATCAAGGCCACAAAATACATTTAAAATGTAAGTAAATATATATATATATATGGTATAAAATAACGCAATATTGAAGAAACACCCATTTGCCAGCTCTCTCGGTCACAAAAAGGCCAAAAAACACCAAACACAAATAAACAGTCAAGTTCCTGATAGTCAGAAAGGCTGTTGTCATTTAGCCAGGAAGATGCAGCACAAGTGAGAGAGAGAGAGAAAAAGCAAGAAATTCAAGACCCAAAGGAGAGATTCTTCTCTGAGAGGCCGCCTGACCCAGGGTGATTTAGGATGCCTGCAGGCTGCACCGTCGCCACCCTGTCTGCTTGCCCCCCGTTGCACATTATGTGGACACTGGGATCAGTTGATGCCGCCTGAGCCAACATGAGATGCACTGCACGCGAGCAGCATATAGCCACTGGTCAGATGCACTGCAGTGCTCAACTACTGTCTGATGATGAACAGCACTGAAATACAACAAGACACATTCTCATCAGCTTGCAACACATTGAGTAGAAAGAGAACTGTGGTTGAACTTGACACCTTGACACAAACTCAACGTATGTGGTGGACTGACGTGTAAAGACATACATTTGCGGTTGATGTTGACTGGGTTTAAGGTAAATTGGCATGTTGAAAAGGAGGAGGAGACTTGTCAGGGCTGTGGATGCTTATGCATGCTTAGACATGATGCAGGGTCGAGGCCCATTTCCCAAAACTCTTCCCTGCTCTTTTCTCCATCATACACTGTCTTTTCCATACTCAACATTTTGAGTAATAGTAACATTGGCTTCTTAGCTATTAAATACTTCAACAAAAATACAACTTCTCTGATTTTTCTCCATTATATTCATTATCGATTTCAATTATTATTATTATTTTTTTTTTATTTTATATTAGTATTCAGTGAAATTTAAAAAACTGATCACTACTTTTCAAAAGTATTTTATTCAGCAAGGGTACATTCAATCAAACAAATGCAGCATCAATGACTTTCAAAAACATAATAAAAAACCTTACCAACCCGAAATATATGAACAGCCTTCTGAAGCCATAGAATAGTTCTAAATAAAACATGGTGCCTTGCCTTCCGATGTGTCAGGTTTGAGGTCATTATGTGTGTCATAAGTAAAAATAGTAAAAACAGTCTGTTCCTGTTCTGGTCTGTTTTTTCAAACAAAGCTTTTTTTAACAACATAAAAAGAGAAGGAACTTACGTTTTACTGCTTCTATGTTGTTTTTGTCCGTTGTAGACCTTGACAGACAAGAGCACAATGACCTGTTGTAAGGAAAAGCCTTCATTGGTGCTCCACTGAAGGTGTGGAACGACATGAGGGCCAGTAAATTACAGCATTTTCATTTTTGGTTGAAATTATGCAAAACAGTTAGCTACCACTAGCTACCAATAATATCTACCAATATCTACTCACATTTATAAAACTACTGATTGGGCCTTACCGATGCCTGCAGTGAATGTGCTGAGCGGTTCAGCCAGGTGCAAGTAAACAACATCAGCACGCATCGAATCAGACTGCTCCAAAAATGACAGTGACAATTTTCCCGGCTTCAAAGGTACTCTCTCAGCTATTTCCTTATCCAAGCATCGGGAACATGTGCATCTGACAACAATTCCTAAAGCATACAGTACAACTATTTTTTGTACCGTTATGCAGTATCGGACCAGCATTTCTGACATGAGCTCCACAGCTTGACATTAACTAACCACTACGCCACAGCACTGACCACTGTAGATAAGAGGGTCTGCGTCATGGTTCCATTTCGCATTTTCAAGATGACCAATTTATCTAAATTAATGCAAATTACTACTCAAGACTAATTAATTGCAATAGCTGCCATAAGCAACTGAAGTGTGATTAAACATCCTAACCTACATATGAATGAACTAGTGACATGGTGGCCCTGGTTGGAAGGTTAGGAGACATAAATATCACCCTGACAAGCCAAATGCTGGCACGTCCCAGGCAGAGTCTGCCAGATGCAGATCCATCATCCACATTTGCAGCACCAAGAAAAAAAAATCCCCTGTGACGAGGAGAAGAAACAGCAGGCTTGACAAACAATGGTGGTCTGCTCCTCGTCCAGAGGAGACGGGAATCCTGATGACATCCTAAAGCTAAACGACATGGGCAGCCACTGCCAGAGCAGACAGGCAGCATTTTCACACTTCCAGGAGCCAGAGAGAAACCAGGGACCCTTTGACAGACCCATCACCTCGCACACACACAACTGTGAGTGAACCACTGTAGCAAAATGTGTTCCAGACAGCTGCTGCAGGACAGGCAGCTCTTGTATCGGGAACTGGCTTCAAACCATCAGTCTGGTGAGCATCAGGGAGAAGTCTTGATATGTTTGGTCAAAAGTCACATAGAAATGTGCTGTATAATGGACAAACGATTCATGCATAACATGATTTCCCCAATAGGACAAAAAAAAAGTTCCTTGATAATCAATATGCATTGGTCTTTACAAAATGATCAATATTGGCATTATAATTTTGAAAGAAACCAATAATCCAATTATCTTTTCCATGTTATGGGTCATGATCGATCTACATAGCTATTGCTATAAATCAATACTGCTTTGAAAAAATAAAAAGAAAGAAGAGCTACAACTAAAATCTCAAATAAATAGATTGTACTGTATGTGAATTTAGGCATTCAAAAAATAGAGCTTAGTGAATTGAAACCAATGGATTCGAATGATTTGTTTGATTTGTGTGAGTTGTCTGAAATGTAATGGCTGAGGAGAAAACTCATTTTCAAACTAAATTAGTTCCAGGTTGTATCATTTTGGCTGAGCACAAAGTTAAGTTTCATAATTTCTTATATTTATTTAACTTTACAGTAGTACAATACTGACTTTGTAGCACATGTTTGATTGAATTGTTTGCTTTTGTTTTTATTTCCTTTTATACAAGCCTTTACTATACTTCATTTTTATACCGAACTACATTTGTGTGGCTATTAACATGTTTAGCTATAGTGGTGCTTGATAACATAATTCATTTTATTGTAAACATACACACAGTGAGGATAACTGGAGTAGCCCAGGTGAGCTGAGTGACGTTATCAGGTTTCGCTGCTGTTCCATTTGAAGAATTACCAGACTTGCATCCTCCCTAGTTTGAACTACCAAGGACACAAGTCCGAACTTCGCATACTTGGTATTGAGAACAACTAAAACATACCCAATAACAACATAAATAAATGTTTTGACACAGTAAGTGTCCCGTACTATTTTAAAAAAACTAAAATAGACACCCAGTATTGGCCAAAAAATATCCACTACCAAAAAAAAAAAAAGGACCAAAGGCATTGATCCAGTATGTCCTACTTAGGGAACCAATGTTAAGCTTACTTCCGGTGCTTTAAGCTTTTAGTAACGATATAAACTAAGACATAAGTACAGACATGAGGTGCATACAATGCTGAGAGGCACATAACATTTTATGCTACTTTAGACATGCATCTCAAACCTGAAAATGATTGAACACAGCACAACCACACTAGAAAGGCTAAAGGTCACCTAAACATTGAGTGCAACAGTATAAAAAGACATTTGTGTCGCATAAGTTAACTCATGCTACTGCTGCTTTTGCATACGAAAATCCAGTGACACACAGCATCAACAACATATCAAAAATTAATAAACCGAACCAAGGAGAGGCGTCTGCATTTCCACACAGAATGGAGCACAGTTGCCGTGCTTTGAATATTTCTATGCTTTCTCTTTCTGAAGAGCCCCTGGAGGGAAGCAGGCAGGGGTTGTTGGTAGCTGATGATGCGAACCACTTTGTGGCATTACACTGCCTTCTATATTTAACTCAAGTGGAGCTTGGGGAGACTGGTGGCAGAACAGAGGTATGAATCCGAGGAAATTGAGCTTTCAAGGATTAGGGTTATACTAAAATACACAGTAGCCCAGATCTTTGAAAAGACGTCTGGAGGACCGAGCAGACCACAACACCTGGCAGTTCTGATCAGCTGAACACTGCATTAGCACTGCATTAGCTCCGCTACCACTGCTGGAAACTGAGAAGCTGAGCACACAGCGTGACAGCAGAAACCAGCAGACATAAATTAACATCGAGTGTATTTTATTGACATCTACATGTATCAGTATCTTAATTGCAGTCAGTTAGAGTGAGATCAGTTGCATTAATTGACACATAGCTGTGCTGACTGCATCAAGAGCAGGACAAAAAAAAAAAAAAGCGAACCTATACAGTCCATGATGCGGAGATTAGCAACATTACTCGATACCACGCTCCTTGAAGAAGTCTCTCAAATCAATTGAACTGGAAGGTAGCAAAGGAGTGAATCAAATTAGGAGCATGATGTGAACAAATGATATTATGTATATGAATAATCTCCTTTATTAACTTGAGCTCGATAGTTATGTGGGCAGATGACAAATAATCCTTTCTTCCCTCCTTCCTTTTACTTACTAACTTACTTAACTGGCTTAATGAAATAACAGGTTAGGGTTAACTATGTATAATTATACATTAACAAATAAATAGTTCTTTAGAAAAATGATCAATTATTTAAAAGTTATTTATAAATAAGAATAAATGTTTTATTCATAAATACCAAATGTGTTTTTACAAGTAAACGTTAATTTGTTATTTCTGAATAACAAAAAAGTTATTTACAAATATATAACAAATGTTCTTCATAAAACAAACAAACAAATACATATATACACATATAAATACATACATAAATGTGTTCATTGACAACTACCCACAACTAAACAGACCTCTAGATTTGATACATGGGGACAAATAAATTTGCTGATGTTACATTTACACACACACAATTGCACAAATATTGCACGTTTCAGGTCATACAAACTATTAGCAATAAATAACAGAGAAAGATTTTGTTCGCTTTTAGATGAAGTACAGCAACTTCACACTGCAAGAAAATGTCATGTGCATTTTGGAAGCACAGTTTTTGCAGAGCAGTATGCTGAATTGCAAAATATATCATTTTCCATCCCAGACACTAACGGAAACCAAGTGAGTCTAGCAGACAAGTCATTCATCTCATAATTCACTCACACTTTGTGAGATCTCACTTGCTTTTTTAGTGTACCAAACATCTTGTGAGAGCTGAGCAATTCATAACTTCAGTGCCGAGACTAAAACACTTTGTACATACATGAGAATCAGACTTAGAATCACTGTCGGTCTTTATTAGAACCTTTCACCTTCCTTTCTAGCAACCACACTGAAACACTCGCATATCCTTCTAACTAAGATGCCCGAATTGGAGGTGGAAGTCCACTAGCTCCAGCTCTAATCACTGTACCTTCCAGCTGCTTGAATTCTGTGCCTGGCAGTTGACACATCATTACAGCACAGCAAGTGACAAGAAGCACCTTGGGGATTCCTTCTAGCGGCTGTTTAAGTCAAGTTAGGAGAGCCTGACAATAACAGGCACCTCCATATCCATCCATATTCCATATTCCACGTTCACCATCCCACCTCCTGTGCAAGATGATAAATAAATGCTCCGCACGCCATCGATCCGTGTTCTCTTATTTGGACCTCATGCAAATACACCGCCCAAAGCCAAACCAGCAAACTTATTTGGGTTTCACGGTGATGCAGCCTCCCTGACTAATAGGTTCACCGGAGGTAATCCCATGCAAACTTTTGCATCATCCTCTGGAAGCAAAATAACATTCCCACAACACCCCCCAACCCCCTTTTCTCACAATGGGCACCACATTTTTGCGTGCAGAGTCTTTCCGCAAGTCAGCAGGGGGTGTGTAATAATTAGCCCCTGAGAGCGTCAGAGGGTTGTTTGTCATAGAGCACGATGCAGGGAGGCACATTAGCTCCGGGCCCAGCAGGAGCTGCCGCTGACTGACTGCCAAAGCCTCTGCCGACGGCGGTTGGCGGCAGCCACTGCATCAGTAGCTGACTCGAGATGCGCTCCCACCCACCGGGTCAAAACATTATGTACTGTCATTTCTAGAGAGCAAAGTGGACGGGAACGTCTCCACATATTACAGAACAACACAACAACTCTTCCTCTCGCCAGGGTTGACTGGAAACTACCACTGAAGACTGGACTAGAAATCGCCCTGCTGTGTAATTTAATCATTATTGTCTTGCTTGACAATATATTAATATCTATACTGTAATTCTGGCGATTTTTAATGAAATTTGATTCAGTGGTTTGTGTCACTACTCTAAAAAGCCATTTTCTTTAATAGTAGTAGTAAAACTAGAGTAAGAGTTTGGTTCTTTTCTGTGGATCAGTTCAAACTGTCATTTTTAACTCTGTGATTTGCGTCATTATTCCAGTTGGCTGTTCTCAAGTTGTGGCATGTCTTGTCTACTTTCAAATGAAGTCCTGCCCCCGAATTCACACTTTTTGAGCCAGTGTTTCTCTGGGCTGTTTGGGATACACAAACAAACTGTTTTGAAAGTTTTGAAAGCACAGCAATATAGTTTCTTTTTTTTCTTTATTTTTTTTTTCTGTGGAAACGACATATGAATGGCTTACTTAAGCATTAAATAAATATAAAAATGAAGAAACCATGCTGTGATTGCTATGACCATGCTTCATATAAGCTATAAAGAAACCATGCTTTTTCATGCTTCATTCAAGTACTCGCATGCAAATATTCATGTGCAAACATACCCGAGCTAACACATACAGGTCTAGTTCACATAAGGGCGTTCATGACCCCAGGCACTGTGGGCAGCGGGCATCTCAGTTTTGCCCAGGAACATTTAGGTGGTTTTCACAGCTCAAAGTGCAGAACAGGCCAAACAACAGATAGCAGAGATAACCTGAATAAACCGATGAGTTCTGACACATCAAGGTCTTATGGAACAGCAGGACAATGTGTTTGGGCTATAATCAAATTCAATGCATGTCAGCGGAGAAGAGCATAAAGTTGAGCATAAAAACATCTGTCAGATCTCAAGCACCGATGAACCAAAACTTCAGAGGGATTTTAAATAGTCAGTCACTCTAACATAATGATTTAAACTGTATTTCAGTCATTTATGCACACACAAGCTACGCTGAAATAGATTTTCAAAAGATATGAAGAGATAAGTTCCAAAGTTATGAAAGCTAGACTATATCTCAAAGAACGGGTTTTTAAAATGGTCACATAGTGGTTGTTCAAAAATTAAAGCTGGACTTTAACAGTATTTAATCAAGGGTCTCCTAAGGTTTAATATGGTCACTGGGTTATTCATAAAGCACACACAGATATAGCAGTCACAATATTGTCAAGAACAGATTTACATTCCTCAATTAAACTGTAGTGAACACACAAGTAGAAAGACCGATCACAGCTACTACCAACCCTCCAATTTTCAGCCGAAAAATACAATTCTGTTATCATACAGTAGATTTCATTTTATAGCAGTGTAATCATCTATTCATCAAAAAGTCCTGGAAAAAAATATGATAATAATGAGAAATGTTTCTTGAACAGCGAATCATCATATTAGAATGATTTCTGAAGATCATGTGACACTGAAGACTGGAGCAATGACTACTGAACATTCAGCTGACATCACAGAAATAACATACATTTAAAAAATGTGTGTATAAAAAAAAAAAAAAAAGATTCAGCCTTGGTGAGCATAAAATACTTATTTCAAAAACTTTTGAGAAGTAATGCATATAGTGCTATTTTTTTCATCCTTCCTGGCGCTTCTTCGTCCCTGGTCACTGTGGCAGAAACTGATCTCCATTCTATGAACTACAGTATGGAGAAAATAAACTAGGGTAAATGCACCTATTAAGCTCACATCTACATTAAGCAACCTTCCATATTTGAGCTCAGATTATAAAAAAAAAAATGATAAAATATATAAAATCATATCTGATGTCTTGACCAATTGATATGTTTGTTACTATATACCTCCTATAATTTCAAATCAATCAGATCACTGAACACTGAGATATGGCCTTTTTGAAAGCTATCTAAAAAATTTCACCAAAAGACCCTTCCTAACACCCTTCCTAACAGAGCATGCAAAACAAAGCTTCTCGTCCAGGTGCTTGTCATTTCTAAGTTGGACTATTGCAATGCTCTTCTAACACTTGTGATCAGACCTCTGCAAATGATTCAGAATGCAGCAGCACGTCTTGTTTTCAATAAGCCCAAGAAATCCTATGTCACACGGCTTCTCATCTCTCTGCACTGGCGTCCAATCGCGGCTTGCATCAAGTTCAAGACATTGGTGCTTGCCTACAGAACTGCACAGGCTCCTCACCCTCCTACTGTACCTCCACTCTCTCCTTTGCAGAAGCCTGAGGTCAACAAACAAGCAGTGGCTCATTGTGCAGAGAAGCACAAAATCACCTTCCAGGACTTTTTCTGCTGATCCCTGTTAGTGGAATGACCTAAATCCATCCGAACAGCCTAATCCATAACAATTTTCAAGAAACAACTCAAGAGTCATCTCTTCCATGAGCATCTAACTGCCTCCAATAATGATAATAATAATAATTGTAAAAAACTATTTATTTCTTAATTATCCTCCCGTCCTAGTTTTTTTTTACTATTTTGAACGATGACTGAAACCTTGTATAACGGGCACTTCTTGTGTTTACTGTCATCTTGCGATACATCTTTAAGTGTGTCACACCTGAATGCATTGGCTGATAAAAAGACGCAGAAGCTTCACACCCGAAAAAAAGGGTACTCACTTGCAGGAGATGGAGTGCTGTATCCACTGACAGGAAGTCCTGGAAGCGCTGGAGGGGAGAGCCCTCCTAGCATATGAGGAAAGAAGTAAGGGTAGTGCGGCATAGGGAAGCCCCCTAAATGGGTGCCCAGACCTCCGGGGCTGGGGCAGGGGTTGCCGTTTCCAGACATGGCACGCTCAGAAACAATACTGAGTCCCAGACTTCTGTGCAGGCTATCCGTGTTGCCGGATGTCTACTTTCCCATCATGAGCTACTTTTGGTAATCCAACTAGGAGAGCTTTGTCTGTGATTGTCCGTGCGGCCGCTTGCTTTCGTGGCTGTGAGACAGAAACAGGTTAATGGCTGGTGATCCAGGGTGCTTGTGAGTGGTTATGACGGCATTCGATCAAAGTGTACAGCTCACAGGTGTAGCGCTCTTTGTTTTGGAGTTATGTAACTTTCTGGATACAATCCCAAAGTTCTCTTGTAATAAAAGTGTGTTGAGGCAGTAAATCCCAGCACTGTTTGACGGGGTTATTGTTACTCTGATCTCACTCCAATCCACCCGGTTTCAGCAGGACGGACTAGGACGATGTGACGCAAAAGGAAATGAGATGCAGTGCTCCGGAGGTGACAAACTGCTCTCGGGTCAAACCTGTCCAGACGAGTCAGTCCAACACAGTGACCTAGGAAAGACAGAAAAAGAGTGTAAAGGAACAGAGAAGAGGATATTTTTTTAAGTTGTCAGATATGTTTGCATGGAATTTTATAAATCCTAGTGTATACACAGTCTAGTCAATGTGTAATGAACTTTTGCTGTTTACCAATATTTTCAATAGAGTACAGTTTTTCATTTCAATTAATTTTGGGTTAATTTAGTGTTCCTGTAGCTCAAGTGGTAGAGCATTGTGTTAGCAAGCACAAGGTTAGAGGTTCGAATCCCAGGAAACACATGATAGGAGAAAACTGTTAGCCTGAATGCAGTGTAAGTCGCTTTGGAAAAAAGCGTCTGCTAAATGCATTAATTTAAATTAAAATTTTGCTGTCATATTATTATATATATTATATATTATTATTTTGGATGAAAACTGGGAGGCTTGAGACTGTCCCATAGACTGCCAAGTAAAATACACTGTCAAGCTCCAGAAAAGTATGAAAGACATCATCAGAATAGTCCATCTGCCATAAGTTTTCCAACTGTAATGTTATGAAGTGATAAGGACTTTTTGTAAGCTAAGAAAACTAAAATAATGACTTAATTCAGCTATTTAATCCCCAAGGTTGCACTGTTTCTACGTGTATTCAGCTTTGATTTAAAAGAAAACAGCGCATCCTTGTGACGCGGCTGATACAGAAGAGCATACACAGGATACGGTGATGTGGAGAGACACAGAGGAGACTGTTTACAAAAGGAATTGTTGAATAAAGTCGTTATTTTTGTTTCTTCAGCATTCTCGTCTCTTCATAATGTTACAGTTGGAAAACTTATGGCAGATGGACTATTCTGATGATGTCTTTCATACTTTTCTGGACCTTGACAGTGTATTTTACTTGGCAGTCAATGGGACAGTCTCAAACCTCCCAGTTTTCATCCAAAATATCTTAAATTGTGTTCCGAAGACGAACAAAGCTTTTGCGAGTCTGGAACAACATAGGGGTAGGTGATTAATGACAAAATTTTCATTTCGGGGTGGAGTGACCCTTTAATATTATTGTGGAAACTGATTTCAACAAGAGGAAAAAGGAGCAGTTCTTCTGGCCAGCATTCATAATGTTGAACGAACTGGTACCACCTCAGCTCTGTTCAACACAATATCATGTTCCACAGAATTTCCCCTAAATCTCCACAGAAAGAAATCTCCACCAAAAAAAAATAAAATAAAATAATAATAATAATAATACTAATCTGACTACTCATTGGCCAACCTTCTAAATATCGTTATCAGTACTGGCCAATGAAAAACCAATAACCCATATTATACAGTCTGATACACCACAGTCTGCACTTTGATTGCCGATCATTGTAGCAATGTATTCTTCATACTTCAGACAGAGAGGAAATAAACTGAGAAATTAGAGAAAGAAATAGGCAACGCCTGACATTTTAACACCCAGGGCCCGTTCTTGAGTACTGAACTCGGCTTGACAGCGTGGGAAAATGCTGCCAAGGTCTTCCCCAGTGAGCTTGTTAACTGTAGCGTTCTCTCAGGAACACAGAGCAGGATCTTCACACAGACCGTCTGTCAGAATCCTTCATTAACACTATCTATCTGGGCATAACCTGGAAATGTGAGAGCACGGACTGAGGTGGAGAACCAGTGATGAGCAAAAAAATCTGCTCATTTGTAATCAGTACGTCTGCATCTTCACCATCCCAGCGTCTATCTGTCCTTACCTTCCAAGTCCATTTGTATTATCTTGCGTCTTTCTACTCGACTCTACCCATCCATTCTCCAGTCTACACAACAGAAATAGAAATACTGCATATATAAATCTAATTCAAATACCCTCCCATATGGAATATGGATCATAATTCTCCCTGAAGGTGTGCAGAGCATCTTGGGGGTACCGCTCAAAGCTGGAATGAGAAACTGAGAGAAAAAGAAGGCAGCAAGAGGGAGAGATCAAAGCCGAAAAAGAGCAAGTGAAGATATCTTATTGTGCTGCACACGGCTCTCAAATCTCACTCATACATTATTAAAAGGCGTACTAAGTAGGTTAAATCCCACTGGTCTCCTTTCCGTAGCAATGGACTCACTAATTCAAACTAATTCAATGCCAGAGAATGTGTGAGAACGTGATAAAAAGAGATTATAGGACTGTATGTGTGTGAAAGAGAGAGAGAGACAGGACTCAAGAAACCAAGATGGAAAAAGAGAGAAAAGACTAGCCATACATTTGTGTGAAATGTTTCCATAAGATGATTAACTCTGTTTTAAGCATAACTTCACTTGACATTAGATTTATGGAACAGGAAACAAGTACATTTTGCTTTTAGTCCATGTCTGTTCGTTTTGAGGCTAATCTATAGCTAGCATTCTTCTAACAGTTGATCAAATTCATATTTTGTAGATATAAATTTTAGCGAGCACTGGATCAAAAATATTAATGGCTCATCCTACACTAGAATTGTGGTCTACTAAATTTTTTTTATTAGAATGAGATTGTTCCTCCATCTAATGCCATTGCAATTAACAAATTATGGTATGTGCCTGTGAGGTAAATGAAAGCCAATTGGCTATATAAATATGTATAGGTAAAAAAAAAAAATGTATAAATACATACATACATAAATAAATACATAGCCTATAATATTACTATTCAAACTCAGGAAATACATCAGCACATGTAAGAAAAAAATCAGTTTGCAAAGAGATTTCACTGGCTCTTTATGAAATTACATTAACATTTCCACTATGTAGGCTACACCACATACACAACACACATTACAATCAATGTCAGCTTACATCACGGGCATAATCGTAGGTGCTTATGGTTTTTATAGTGGATAAGGGACATAAAAACACAATCATATACACATACTCGGTCACTGAAAGTAAGCGTGGGTAAAGGCAAATTAGTTCCCATGCAAATCATACATGCAAGACTTGAAAGTGATGCACAGCTCAGCAAAATCACTGACAAGCTCTCACTCAAGAGTGAGAAACCCATGTTTCATACCAAAACATTAGAAGGGCCTGCTTTTTACACATGTTCACATGCAAACTGTATATACATATTGCACAATAGAAATTAAACGTATCAAGTGTAATGTGGTTTATGTCATGTATTCTGTATGTTTATGCATAAATAATATCTGTAAAGTTGCTAAGACTAAAGTCTCAAATATAAAGTGATATTCTTTATAAAATTTAAGAGTCAAATCACACCCTCCTAAAATGTCTCGTTCTAACACGCCCCCACATCTCTATGTCACGATGTGGGAAGATTTGCATAACACCACCCAAATGTTCACCCTAAAAAACAAGGCATACTTTTATTCTCGCTGTTGCCGCCGCCGCCATGTCGTGAAGTCACTGTGTGTTTCATTGTGAAAGTGAAACTACTTGGTTTGGCCTTCCAGAAGAAGACACCACTAGAAATCAGTGATTCAGTTGTATCTAAAACACTGTTCCGGAACAGAGTGACAATGATCCATTTGAGAGACAGGTGACTATCTACAATCTCAATTAGGAGTGTCAGTGGTCCATTTGAGAGATAAAGCAAGAAGATGAAGAAGACGCCTCACGTGCAGGCTGTGTTTTGTGTTTTTTTAAAAACAATATAAATACTGTTCAGTTCCTTGCACAGACTGATTGTTTGGTTTGTTTGGTTTATTCTTTACGCATCAATGTATTGACACAAGCCACAGAGTTTAATTTGGTTTTGCTTGTGTATGTTTTTTTATTTTTTTGTATGTTTTAGTCGTGA
The DNA here is from genome assembly GCF_003368295.1 of Carassius auratus. Taxonomy (NCBI): domain Eukaryota; kingdom Metazoa; phylum Chordata; class Actinopteri; order Cypriniformes; family Cyprinidae; genus Carassius; species Carassius auratus. Next base: position 6,841,562 of record NC_039245.1, on the reverse strand, counting down.
CTCCCATTCACATCCATTATAAGATTGACAGACTGCAAATGATTGTTTGAGAAATCTCTGTTTGTGTTCTACTGAAGAAACAAAGTCACCTACATCTTGAATGCCCTGGGGGTAAGCAGATACACATCAAATTGTCATTTCTGGGTGAACTATCCCTTTAAAACGACCCAGCATTTTTTTAACCCATTATTTTTTAAAGTATAAAGATAATTTTAGCAGACTTTTGTGCTTTCATGTATGATCCACTAAACAAAAGGTTTATGTCAATAACCCATTTCCATAGTTCCACGCAATGCAGGCACAGTTATGCACTGACATCATTCATTGCGTTGCTCTTCAGCAGTGTGCTTTCAGTCCCATCTTGTACATGTTTTAGTGGTTGCCTTAAACCAGCACTTACATTAATCTAATACAATGATATGTGTGTGTGTGTGTGTGTGAGTGTTCAGCGAGCACTTTATCTGAGTGTGGTGCTTGTAGACATGACCATGCCAAATACAATGTATTGACCCTTCTGGCCTTGAACAAATGCTAATCAATGAATCCTGCAGTCCAAGTCCAGGAAGTCCTCAGGGACGGCATTCAAAACCCCCTACATTTGTGGTCTAGACAGCGGCCAGATCCTTTAGGAATTATTTTTACTCTAAACTTCCATTGGCTTATTCAATCCAACCACTTACTCCTTAAAATCTGTCAGGATGGTTGCCAATTCCCTTTATTTTTTCCCTCTACTTGCCTTGCAGTATGTTTACACACCCAGTTCTTTATTTTGAAAGATACTCTTACGTTTACTCCCCTTTAATGTGTGGTCTGATTCCAAGGGCTTTTGGCCCGATGTTTCTTGCAGCACACTTAAGTGTCCCCAGAGGAGTTTTCAAATGGAAAGAGTGCCACTTTCACTCTAATATTCCTCCCCTCACACATAATTTTGTGTCTGACTGTACAGTTTGGCTGCATATGTGTATTGAGGGAGCTTTCATATCTATATCTATGTGCGGAGTGGATGTCTATCAGATTAGGGAGTGCTTTATAAAGGTGGTTTATTTCCCGGTGGTTTTGGTTTGTTTGTATCAAGAGAGCAGTCGACCCTGATTTTGTATGTTACTATGTGTGTGGGTGGGAGTATTTTTATTTTATTTTTGTAATTTTTGCGATCATTGATATTCTGTAACCATAAAAAGATAAGTGATGACTAAAAATGTAATGTTTAAATACATGGTGCTAAAGTGTGCTCAACAAAATAGTGCTTTTGGAGATGCGCAGATATCATAAGTTCTAGCTGGTAATTATTTTTAAGCTACAGCTATACCGATAAATGACAAAAAAAAAAAAAAATTTAATGAAATAAGAAATGAAAAAAAGAAAATCAGAGTTTCAACAAAAATATTAAGCAGCACACCTGTTTTCAGTATTGCTAAAGCAGACTTTAAATTGTAATAATATTCCACAGTATCACTGTTTTTCCTATATTTTCATAAAATTGAGACGGACCCCAAACCTCTGAACCACAGTATACGTACTGAAGTTGTGCTTTGTTAAATACTCGTTAATGGAAAATTTTGGACATGTTTTAGGTTAACTTATGGATATATATTTTATGGGCAATTCTGTTGCAGGGTTGTAGTTAGGGATGATAATGTGTAATAAATACTGTTGACAGTTGCAGTCTGTACCTCTGTAGATTAAAGGAGACATGGACCGATGAAAACAGACAACGATGGAAAGTGAAAGGGAAACTGTGTGTGTTTGTGTGTGTGTGTGTGTAAGCTCCTAAAGTAGGTCCACATGTCTCTCTCAGTTATGCCTGTAGCAAAGGTCAAGGTTCCTGAATCTTAGGCCACAAACCTTGACCTTTTGTTATTGCACATTTCCCTCATCTGCCAGACCTTCTGTTCTCTCACACACAGACTCAGATTCTGTATTATCATCATCCATGATTCAAATGACATCCAACCAGCATGTTTTAATATGCATGCATGTATGTACAGATCAGATATACATCCTAAATGTGTTCTGTCACACTCATTCACACACTTACACACACACACAAACCAAGAAAGAGAGAGAGAGAGAGAGAGAGAGAGAGAGAGAACCGTAAAACACAATTTCCTCTCTGAAATCGAAGGTTGTTTTTTGCTCCAATGTCTTTTTGTTAAAGATGTCTCTGTTCATTAGCATTAGTCATTAGAGAGCCATGAGAGAGAGAGGGAGGTGGAGGAGAAGTGGGGCAGACAGAGAACGAGAGAGATGATGAAAGTCCATAGCCCAGTAATGGGCTCTATTTCCCCTTCCCCTCGTCCATTAAGACAGCCAAATGAAATGAAGGGAAATGAATTGAGACTGCAGACATGTGGTAAAGGAGACAAGTGGGACAGAGGGAGGTGTTGGAGAGCGAGAGAGGGGAGGTAGTTTCAAAGGTCATTACTATAGGTATGAGATGAGCAGAGGTAATAAATCTATGCACTAAATGAGAACTATCACCTTTATGAGGGAGAGAGAGCTAAATGCATGTATACGTCATGCATATAGAGCGCGCCAAGGGAGCGTTTCAATTAGAAAGGAAGAAAGGCTTGATCTATAGATACACACATGATCACTATTCACTCCATGCATCTGCAGCCTGCATGTCAGAAGCAGCCCTATATCCTTCCAAAAAGGATCATGTGTTACTATGGTTTTTGTACACTTCCATGATGCCAATTACACACACACAGTATTTGAGAAAAGTTACTGGCTGGATGGTGTGTGTGTGTTTTATCTGTGGGTGGCCAGTAAGATTAGTAGCATCCATCAAAGATAAGAGTGTGTCCCAAATTCCAATGCTCCCATTGTTATGGTACATATTTACCAGAGGAATTAAATATCTATATCCTATAATGAAGACATATATGGACCAATATATACACAGTATATAGACCATTGGGTATGAGTATGTTTCTATGGTAAACTTTTGTCTTCATGCATTGTTTCTGTCTTTTGGGCCCTTTTTTCTGTGATCTCCCACCTAGACAATTTCCCTGAAACCCAACGGTGTACTCTTGTTACTAGGTGATTTTTTTATTTAAAGGTCTTTCCAATTGTGTCCATCTTGAACACTGTGTGTTGTCATCTCTATCTTTTTTTTTCTTTCTCACAAAGTCAGCCATGGCACACATAATCCTATTACTGAGGGGCTTCAAAAACAGGCCACCAGGACTCAGAAAATGAGAGCAAGAAAGAGAGAGAGAGAGAGAGAGAAACTGGTTACAAAGAAGCATGCTGAGCTCTTATATCACACAGAATGAGACAGAAACCAAATTCTTGACCTCATGCCCTAACTGCAAAAGTTATGTTCACCTTTCTCATTTTGCAAACCAGCAGAAAAGAAGTGCCTCCATCGATCTAGATAAATTCCCAGGAAGTGCAAACCATGCTGTATTATATGAGCCAGTGGAACAAACAAGAGCAAGCTGAACATGACCTTCAGGGCACATACAGAGATTACAAATTGGCACACATTGACAAAATGTATTTATTTACAAATGAAGATCCTGAAATTCTAAATATCTTAGTCCACCCAAAAGTGAACATTTGGTCAACATTTACCAAGAGCCTTGACTTTCTTCTGAAACAGAGAATGTTGAGGCTGGTGAAAAATGGCGATAAATGCATTTCTGAATCATGCAGAGGTTTTATTTGAGGAAGACACTAAAATTTATTTTAAAAGATTATCAGAGATTTGAAATCTCATTCACATGTGTACACTAACATTCGAAAGTCTGGGATCCTTAAGATTTGAAAGAACTCTCTTATAATCTCCCAGGCTGCATTTATTTGCTGAAAAATACAGTAAAAATGTAATAGTGACAATTTGAAACAACAGTTTTGTATTTTAATAAACTGTAATTTATTCCTGTGATGACAAAGGTGCCTTTTCCATTACTCCAGTCTTCAGTGTTACATTCTCTAATGCTTATGTGCTGCTCAAAAAATATTTCTTATTATTATCAATGCTGAAAACATCTATGCTGCTTTTTGCAGATATTGTGATACATTTTATTTCAGGATTCTTTGATGAACAGAAATTTGAAATAACATTTTAATATTTTTTTTAAATATGTCTTTTTATTAGAACAGTGGTATATGTTAAGTCATGTCATACCAGGTTTGATGTCAATGATGCCAAGTGTCATTTCTTCCATTGTGTCAAATTTAAACAACTTCATAAGATTTGAGAGTTTATAGCAAATAATGAGTTTGTCAGTCTGTTCCTTACAAAAAGCTGTGAAATGAAGACTTGGAACAGCAAAAAAAAGTCATGGATTATGATTTCTGGATCTTGACAGCTCCTGGTCAGATTCAGATTCACTGTTAGTGTAAAAGAGTCATGATCGGGGCACATATAAGTGGTGCGCTAGCGTGCATGTGTGACCAAAATAAAAAAATGCACTGTGTAAAAAAGTTCAGACCACTCATTCACGCACCAACATGGTTGACATCAGTTAATGCACAATCACCATTTTAATTCGACTAACTACGATCTCCCTTCAAACTGAAAGCGCTGCCATTTCACAGCAAAATGCAAAACTGACATTTCGTTCACTGACATGCTTCACATTTGTCTTCACTTACGCTCTTACTTGCCGGCAACCCATCAAAATAAAAGCTTGCTGATTTTAGGTTGGAAAATGATTAAAATCATACAAATTGTAAAATTAAAATGTAAATAGAAGCATTGTATATTTAACACCATGAAAAGATAAGAGGACTGGCTGAGGGAAATTAGCACATTGGTCTGTGAAAGCGAGAAGGATAGAAAAGAAAGAGAAAGAGAGAGAGAGAGAGAGAGAGAGAGAGATGCATGACACAGAGGTCTACTCACACTGTAAGGAATAAGGGTATCTTCTGTAGGAGGGTGATGGGCACATGTAAATGGCTTTTACCCCACTGAACGTTATTGGATTCTGGGAAACCCATCTGTTACGTGGCGCCCACACCAGAGAGTAATACGAGGAAGACGGCGCTGGAGGAGGGTGGAAGAGACCGGGGCAGAGGGGGGAGAGCAGATGATTGATAGCAGTCTGAGTTTTAATCAGCACTGCGCCTCTAGCGCTTTCAGCCCGCAGCATCCAAAGCTTATCCGTCAAGTGGCTCACATGACCCTAACTGAAGAGAGAGGAAACCTTTCCCCCTCATGCATACCTTACCTCCCTTCAGTTCCTTCCACTCCAGAGAGAGAGAGAGAGAGAGAGAGATAGAGGAATATCTTCTCACACTATTTCGCCGAAACCACACTAAAGTGCACCGGTTTCGAAGCCGACGTGCAGAGATTTAGCATGGAGGGTCGAACTGTTTCACCTTATCTCAAAATTAAACAGGAAAGATCTTACTGGGAGTTATATATCATCGCACCGAAGTGCATGAGTAAACATTCTTCTTTTCATCAATCTGTTTTTGAGATGATACCAGGGAAAATGAGTGAGGATGGACTCAATAAAATCATCCTGATTAGCACTGGAAACAGTGGCAGCTAGTGATAAAAATAAAAAATAAAAAACTGATTCACACTGCTAATGAAGAAGTGAAAAAGTGAAGTGACGTGACATACTGTTAAGTATGGTGACCCATACTCGGAATTCGTGCTCTGCATTTAGCCCATCCAATAGCACACACACATAGAGTTTACAAATGGTCACGCCCATTTTTACGGCGCACCGAATACACACAACAAACAAAATAGAGTTTTTATTTTTTATGTATTTTTAATAGGTGCTTAAATATACACAGAAATAGTATGAGTAAAGAAAAAGCAATTTCGTGATTATTTCGCAATATGTATTTCACTTATTTTTTACATGTCGAAGTGAGCTTCTTCCCTGGCTAACTCTAGGAGGGCGGCACCCCAGCGCCCCCTATTGACCAGCCGCCACTGATCAGAAAGCTAATTAAAAACAAGTGAAAAGCAGAGACATATGCCTCCGCTGGCACATGAAACTGCATCATCTATCACAGCAGAGGGCCCGATAGCAATGAAAGCCATATCTCTGGGTTAGGTAGATGAAACGGTGGGTTGACTCTGGCGTAACAAAGGCATATCATTTCACATGACTGATACAGCTATAAGGCTTTAATATGGTTTGGAACGCTTCTCCCCCTAATGATGCTATTACCGGCAATAACCAAACCCCCTCAGATGGCTTTGGCGCAAACTGCATGCCTCCCCATAAACCAAGTCTACAACTTTTAACCCTTTCCCACCTTAAAAGTTATCTGGATGAGAAATACGGATGCATTGAGAGAGAAAAAATATTCCATGTGCCCTAAAGTCTTCAGAATCCAAAAGTAACATGTTTTCAAACACTAAATAACGGTACGGTTGAGCTTTGACTTGCCAGTTGGTCTGTTACTTTTCTTTCCAAAATAATGCATGGTTGAACTAGCAAAATACACAGAGAACAGGACAAATAGCTGAAAATGATATTAGGCCACAGATACGTTGTCCTTCATTTTTTAATTTTTTTATTTGATGCACTTATGTCAAATACATATGCAAAAATGGGTTGAAATATAATTATTTAAAACATATGATATTATTATGAGGATATTAAATTATGTATAATATTTACATAGAGTTGCCATTTCCTGCAGGTCACTCACAGGAACTCTTAGCTTAAAGATGATCAAAAATTAAAAGTGAATTAATAAAACAGATTTTTTTTTTATCCCAGTCAATAGGTGATGAAAACTTACTGGCCAATTAATATTGAATTTTTTTTGACAATAAAACTCTCCTATGTCTCCTGTGTGAATGTGTTATTGTTGGCACAGGATGAGACAACTTGTGAATTTTTCAAATGTGTGATCACATGAATCACACTAACATTTCAGAAAACACATTGGTAGCTTTATGTAAACAAAAAACTGTTAATCCATACAATATTACTAAATACATTCTTAAAACCTGAACATATCTTGCCTGCTTTTCATAATGAAGACATAACTCATCAAGGCTTGACCATGCATTTTGACTCCAATTAATATCGACCGCAATCACAACACATCACCTCTTATTAACCATACAGTTCCAAAACCATATAAATTCAACAAGCCCTACAAATCGCAGAACATGCATAAAAAAAGCAGGCTACCTAAATAGATGTCAGCCAGCTGTTATGTGCCAAAACAAGCCTCCATCATACAATCCTTCATTATGACAGCCCGTAGCATCATCATATTATTCCAGATGAAATCCCTGGTGTCTGATAGAAAACGATTGCTTGTGTCAGATACTGAAAATGGCAGAAAGCTGCAGCCTGCTTTTTGATTCTCGCCGCAAAGAAGAGCAAGTGTGCCTGCCAGCGCTGTCATTACCCCTTGGCTTCACTTAACATCAACTAAAATAGGCTGATTTAAAGAAGCAAGCAGCAACCGAGCAGAGCGAGCACATTAAAGCATTTACTATATATGCAAACAAGCTATAGGGTCAAAAGATCCACTTGTTTGCCAGATCGTATGCATGAAAGGACACACACTGGCAAGACTGAGCGATGCTTTCACAACCAAATGAGAAGGGAGGTCTCGTTATTTTAAGTGGGCCAGAAGAGACAGACAAGGTACCGTGTGGGGTTCTCCTGCCATCGCTTAGAAGTTTTTCTCACAACGGCACACGCTTGATATTGAGCAACGGCAACAATTACATCCTTTTGCTGTTGCGCACAGTTTTTGAGTCTGACCCACAAATCCCTCTAACTCGAGCAGCCAAAACCAATCTCCTCATGACGTTTTTTTATATTACTCCTCTCAGCTTGCATGAGATGTCTTTTTCAAGTGCAGCCACTTCAAAGCAAAGACGAGAGTCCCAGTGGGAACGAGGAGGAAGTAGAGAAGATAACACTGAAGTGTTTGGGGTGATGCGCGCTCTGCAGATCCGCAGGCGAACCACTCTGAGAGGAGAAACCACTTGTTTTTATCTTATAAAGGATGTTAACTAAATGCTAATGAACGAAAGAGACAATAGATCATTTGCGACCTTTTTTTAAGAGCTGACAAGGCATTGTGGGCTCATTATGCTCCTTTTTATTATCAAGAACTAACTAAATGGCTTGTGAATTGCACTGGAGATGTATTGAGGGAGGGGTAACTAAAAATTTGATGTATTCATAAATCCTTCTTGGAAACAAATATATAGTGCCATTCAAAATTAAAGCAATATAGTTGACTCAAAGTCTTCCATCATGCATTCATCCTCATGTTTTTTTTTTTCAAACATCTATGACATCTTTTTTTCTTCATCAGAACAGTTTTTATCTACACAGTGAAAGTCAATGGGCACCAGAACAACACTGCAATTGTTAAAAATACACCCCTTTATACTAAAGACTGGATTTGTGGTCCAAGGTGTCATAATGATATTGACTTTACTGTACCTTCTGATGCACACAGTCAAAATGTGACATTCTTTCTCTGTGTTTTTGTCATCTTCCAGTGCAGATGTCTAAGAATTTGTCGAAGGATTCTTTACAAATGAAGATGCATTTACTTGAGAAGTGAAATGGCATAAAATAAGAAGTCTTGTTTAATGAGACATTGATCAAATTAAGTTTTTCATTAAAACTAGAATAAATCTCTGCCCATGTACTCAGAATAATCAACTTATTTCAAAAGGAAAATAAGCTTTCATCCCACTGACAGAAGACGAATAAAATGATGTAAGATTATTCTTAAAAAAAAAATTAAGATGTCTTGAAATTTGCACTGGAAAACAAAACAAAAATATAATGAGGACGTATTTACATTTTATCTTATTTTTTTGCAGTGCATTAGATGTTAATGCCATGACTTTATAAATTTCAGTCTTTTCGCTCCGATTTCAACTCTTTTTAGGCCTGTGGAAGGCCGAATTAAGACTTTTTAAGACTTCCAGAAACCCTGAACCAATAATTTTCAACGAGAAAAAAGAAAATAAAAAAAAAGCTTTTGGGCATCAAGCATAAGCAAAGTGCACACTCACACTGCATTTTTATAAATGTTCAATAATTGTATTATACATCTGTGGTCACTTTAAATATGGGTCTTTAAACCGATATTTACGTCTCAACCATCCACACCCAAATCTATGCCCAAAGTCATCTTAGTTCATTTTCAGAAAGACTTGTTTCCATTTTAGCATTCTGCATCTGCGCTAACAGATCTGTGCCGTGCGACTAAGAGTGACATGATTTATTTTGATGGGTTTTGGCGGAGGGAAACAGACTCCACATGAAGCTCATATCCTGGTTGGCTTTCGAAACGCTCTTTAAGATGCTACAATCTGATTAGAAGCTACATGGAAATAAAATATGACATGAGTCCATTTTGACGCCTACCTCATTTATTCTCCATTTCTCCGGCTGTTGAAGCCTTTAAGAAGGGGCCAAATAAAACCGCTCTTAATGACTGAGTAGAGTTACCTGCTGCTGGATTTCTCCGTCTTAAATCTCTTCAGACAGTCAGAGGAACAGCACCACACCAGAGAGAAACACTTGAAAGAGAAAAAGAGAACAGGATTTAGCGGTTTAGTATATTTTCTCTGCTCCAGCACTCATCCACACTAATTGAAACCGACATAGATATTTCATTTTATTTATTCTTTAAGGAAGACGCTTGGACTGAAAAAGGAAGTAGAATATAACACATAAAATTTGCAAGCTTCATGATTTTTAACTTAAAAATCTAAACTTACAAATCTATTCAGTATCAGTCACATATTACAGTAAAAATTTGTGAGAAGTTATTCAAAACTGTCACATGTTGTGATCTTAGCTTGTTCGGAGTTTGGATTTCGGTGGTGGAAATCACGGAGTTTTGTTTGTTTGCACTGTAGTAAATCAAACATTTTCAAAAATAATAATGTGAAAAATGTAATAAAAAATATCAATTATTGGCTTGAGTATATTTATTAAGAAAAAAAAACCCCAAACAAATCAAATTAAAGGCCACAAATAACATTACATATCTCTTTCCCACCATCCTCAGTGTTGATCTATTGTAAAACATATGACGCATTACTGAATATTTCATTCATGGACTTCAAAGCTTCTTTCTCCTGTCAAAGAATATTCAGGTGAACTCGCTTAAAAGAATCGCTTGTCATCTTGTGACGGCTTTGTGATTTATAAAGGAGGTGACAACAAACAGTCATGTGTTTCACACATATTGAAGGTCTTGATTCATGGATCTCTGAAGCTTATTTTAGAGGTCAAACTCATCAGGGGGACTGCAGCCACACATCTGATAAATAGGAGGAGGAGACAGCAGTAAGACAAGAGATGGAAGAGCCTGACTTGTCTTACTCTGACATTTCCTGTCTCATCATGTGCTCACGCTTATTGCATTTGAATGCTTCGTAAGAAAAATGTGACAGTGAAGGAAAGGTAGTGTATATGTGAATGTGTGTGTACCAGAAAGATTGTCTTCAAAAACTTGCTCTCTTAATCCAGCAAGCTTGGAGTGAAAATATAGATGCACACTTCCTTTTGTACATTTGTGTAAGTTTACTGCATTTTCTCTTCTCATTTGACAACTTGTATGTGGTTTAACAACAATAACTTGGCATTGCAAATGCTCTAGTATTTTAGCTACAGAAATAGCAGAAATAATCCAGCCTATATCAAGCACTGTCTGCCAAATCTGACCTCATCAATCCACAAGAATCTGATTGGTTCAAAGTTACCTGTCCACTCCCTCTCAACTCAAACTCTGAAACAAGGTGCCAGTGATGCGCCTTCAAGAGCCGTTTGCTCAGGGACACTGAAATGTCGTTTCACACAGCGCTAAGGCCACATGTGCCATCTTCCTAGCCTGACAAACATGAGCAAGCTTTGTCAGCAGGTCACCTGTCCTGTCCGAGTGCTCTTGCTATCAACAGTGGTCCCGTCACCCATCCTGACCTTCAGATGGTGAGAGTGCATGACATTTTAAAAGGGTGACAGCATTAGTGCAGTGAAACACAATGTTCCCAACCCACCAGATTCCTTCTATTTCTGTTATATTAAAAGTCAAGTGTCTCTTGTTGATGGGAGCTCTTCCAGGCTTTTGACATCTCTATCAAGCACAAGCCAGAAAGAGGCTTTAACAACATTCAGTGTTATAGCATTACATTTTGGAATAACACCTGGGTTAAAATTAGCATGATTACAGGATACAATATATATATATATATATATATATATATATATATATATATATATATATATATATATATATATATATATATATATATATATATATATATATATATATATACATATATATATACACACACACATACACACACACACAATAACTGACATGAGGTATAAATACTATAGACATTCTACAGTCAGGTACAAAAGACCATATTGAAATACTTTTAGCTGTATTTCATACTTTTAATAAAATACTTGTATTATTTTTGTTAGTGGTCTCAGACTTTTTTCACATTGAGATAATGAGAATTGTAGTAAAAAGTAGGCTACTTCATTTTCAGTATAATGTCATAATGAAAAAAAACAAACAAACATTATATTCCTAAATACAGGCTTTGTTTTTCTTATAAAAATGTATTGTAATAATAATTACTCACTCTTTCCTTTACCTTTTGAGGTCATTTTGTTCTTGACAGGCTTGCGAGTTTCATTACCGTATACTGTAGATGTCACTCTTGGTTGAATGGGTTTATTTTTACCCATAGGTAATCCGCTTTCTAGTCAGTGGTGTCGTTTAATCACATCACTCGTGTTTTTAGGATTACATGATGACAGTGTTGCTGAACAGAAACTGCTTTCCATGAATTAACTGCTATGGAGCTACGCAGTTTGAAAGAACACCTGTCATTACATAACAATTACACAAGAACGCAGAGCAGTCATGAGACCACAGTTCCCATGACTGACTCCAGGCTTTTCAAATTCTGATCAAACTGAAAGAAACTGCCTTTCTTAAAGCTGATATGCCAAAGGTTGCCAGACACATTGGAATTTATTAGCTGTCTGTTGAGGGAGAGAGAGAGAGAGAGAGAGAGAGCCGGATAAAGAACAAAAGAGATCGGGGGAAACAACAGAGATATGTGGGCTTCAATCTGAAAGAATGAAATAGGGGCATCACCATTTTTTTGTGGGGGGGGGGGGGGGGGGGGGGGGCAGATTGAGCTTGAAAAGAGCAGTTGGAGAGACAGAAAGAAAATATTATAGAAGACAAATTGTCATAGCAGGGTGACTAGTGACTTCCACCCATCACATCTTAATGGGTGATGACCCTGTAAAGGCTAAAGGTCACCCTCATCCCCCCTCAACCTGGTCTATCTAAATAGGACCACCCTCTAGTGACACAAGATGAAGCACCTCTACCCGCTGAACTCTGAAAACAATCTTCTACAATGGGGGTCTGAATGAGATACATTGGGAGGTCTTGGGGAGGAAAAAAGTGTATTTCTGTGTGCATGAGAAAAGAAAGGGAGGGAGGTGGAGAAAGAGAGACAGAGACGGACATAGAAATAAAGAGAGATATAAACAGATATGTACAAGACCGGTAATACAAAAGTCACTTGAGTAAGTGTGTATATCTTTCAACAGGGTGACTTTCAGTTGTGTATATTCTTTATGTCAACACCTGTCCAAAATAGCAATCTAAAAATCCTGAGCAGATGGGCTCCTTCACTAAACGACACCAATCTCTATAGCATAATGGAAAAACAGCCACCAAACTCAAATGTCAAGAGATATCTTTCATCCAGACAATTCACCCACATTAAAAGGTGTCTAAATTTTTAGTGCCGATGAAAGGAACTAAAAAGAAAGTTTCCAAACAGATTTCCAAACACTAATTTTGTCAATGTCCCTTTTAAAGCAAGTCAGTTCACTCGGCAGCCATTCTGGTGATTACATCTCAGATAATATATATTTGAATAGTGAAAGAGTAAAATCTCTAAAACTGTCATATGTCATGTTTAAATAATCTATTCCACATTAGGCACACAATTTGACGGCCAATGAAACACAGTGAATGGAAACTGTGAGGAAAAGTATGCACAAAATTAAATCTTGAAAAGGTGTCACAGTGGAACAATGCAATATTGATGCACTCTACCTTTAAGCTAAAAGTTTTAAAAGTTTCTGGATTTCATTAAAACATTAAGTTTTAATATAATACTCCAAATTTTTATTTTACTAAAGGTTAATATAAAGTTTAAAACCATTTATTACATAACTATAATGAAAAATACTAATAACAATGAACTTTTTAAAGTTAATATTATACATATTTACTATATATATATATATATATATATATATTCCATTTGTCAGCAAAATCCCCCTGAACAGTGTAAACACTGTGGTGCTTTCAGATAATTGTTCTGTTTGTTTGAGCATTCCAACCAGCCCGCATAGCAACACTGGTTCAGCCAATGGCGTGAGTTTGGGGCGGAGCTATCTGTTTGACTGACCAGTGACAGACGACATGATTGTTCAGGAAACCTGTTTGTAAACAATCATTAATTTTGCAGTTCTTTTTAGTTATTGTTTATTGTCAAGAATTATTGTATGTGCGACAGTTTCTTTTTTTTTTTTGCCCAGCAACAATCAGGCACCCTCGCCCTAAACTATTCCATTGGTTCAGTCTCAAGCTGATAAGTCAAGCAGCTCAATCAAACCATTTTAAAGAGCTAAAAAAGTTTTTGCAAAAACTGGGACAAAACTAAAGTAATTTACCATCGAAATGAACTAACATAACTGAAAAGAACTGCAAAATTAATGATTGTTTACAAAGAGGTTTCCTGAAAAATCATGTCATCTGTCACTGGTCAGTCGAACAGATAGTCCCGCCCCAAACTCACGCCATTGGCTGAGTCAGTGTTGCTATGCGGGCTGGTTGGAATGCTCAGAAAAAGAAAAGAAAAAAACGGAACAATGATCTGAAAGCACCAGAATGTTTACAACTGTTCATTTTGCTGACAAATGGCTGACCTGCAGTTATACAAAGTATTTTAAAAATTACAAAATTACAATTTTAGTCATAAATCTGCCACCTAAACAGACAGAGGACACGAAAGACAATCCAGACACCCAAATTCTCCATGCTTCTCCAAGTCTCCATGCTAGAAGACAGACTGAAGTCTAAAGACAGGGAGCATTGCTTGTGTCATCTCTGTCTAAAGGCCAAGCCACACCTCCTGTGGTAGCCAGAATTGTAGCCTAAAATAAGCCATGAGTAACAGCACCCGGGCCAACAGGGACAAAGCGGGTGACTAAACGCAACACAGTTCTGGCTTTAGCCGAAATGAGAGGAGAGAGGGGATGAATCACGGGAACAGGCGATCCCTGGAGGGAAGCCCCTGCACACAGGACACTCTGTCCTTGGGTGCTAAGGATTGATGGGAATCGAGTGATAAAAACAAAACTGTCCTTGAGTCCCCGGAGTCTGAGACACAGCCGTATTTGCTGAAGTGTGTGCCACATGTTTCCCCAATGGATTCAAGGGCTGGTGCAGGATAGGCTTGTGTCAGGCTTTTTTCTGAACCCTTACTCCAAAGATCAGTGGTAAAATGTACCGTATTAGGAAGGTAGGTGGATTTGGAAATGAGGCGTAAGATTGAAAAGTTGCTTTTAAAGGTCAGGCGAAGTGTTTCAGTAAAGAGGGGAGGGAGTGGTGCTGACCAATACAATACAGTCATACATAATGAGAGAACATGTCAGGATATCAGAAGGTTTCTGAAAGTGTTTCACAGCACAATGCATGAGGGAAGGGGGAATGTAAATATCTGGATTGAAATTGGGAAGCATATTGTAGGTGCTCTGAATGCTGATAAAATCAAAATTTGTTTGTCTGTCCAATGTATCCATAGGGCAAAAAAAAAAAATCAATATTCTAAGCAAAGCTTTAAATGGACAGTACATACAAAAATGAATATTCTGTTATCATTTATTCACCATAAAGTTGTTCCAACAACCTGTACAACGTTGTTTCTTTGGAACACAGATGAAGATACTTTTAAGAATGTTTCTGTGATTGTCCATACAGTGGAACTCAATGGGGTCCAAAGCTGTTTGGAACTTATCAATCTTAAAATATCTTATTTTGTGTTCTGCACAAGAAACAAATCATAGAGGTTTTGGAACCACTTTAGGATGCGGCTGCAAACGGTTAACCTCTGGTTGTCTCTGCATATTAAGCTGGGATAGAAAGTATTTTAACAAAACAACTTCCATTGTATATTGTTCAAATGTTTGTGATCAGTACGATTTTTTTAAATATTTGTAAAGGAAGTCTCTTATGCGCACTCAGTCTGCAGTCATTTAATCAAATATACGGTTAAGCAGTAGAATTGTGGATTATTCCAAAATAACAGTTTCCTATTTTAATACAAACATTTGATTCCTTTACATTCCTTTACTGTCACTTTTGATAAATTTCATGCATGTACTGATTCCAAACATTTGAATGGTAGTGCGCATACTTCGTTCTCCATTTGGGTGGTGTCTAAGCAGCTTAGGTCAACACACCTTTTGTGTTCCATCAAAAACTTGACTTTACTTATGGCCACACCTCAACCTTAAACAATCACCCTTCATAGCACTATGACGTGACAGTCGAACAGAGTTTGTACACTCCAAACAGATCAGAACATACTGCAACTAAAATACTCTGCTCTAAATAGAAGGTATTCTAATAAGACACTCTAAATTCAGCCGTTTTGTTTACTTCTGTGAAAGTCGGTCCCTACACATTAGTAAAGTGCCTCAGTGGTCTATAATAAATTGACAATTGTGTAAGTAGCCATATTGAATTCCTACTAATACGAAGCACAAATCACACTCTTCTACATAGCAGAAGATAGTGTGGCTCCAGCCAGTGACCGCACATAGTGGCACTGCAGCCTGAGCAGGTACATCTCTTTAATAGGCTGCTATCGACCAGCTAGCCAGACTCCACTACATGCAAATCGATTCTCTGCCCAGAAATAGCCTCTGGAGACTGCGCTCTGAGGCAGTGTGGTACTGTGTGTACGCCTGAGTACTAGACTGCATTTCTGAGCTCCATGGCTGTACTTTCTGTTCTGTGTGTCTCAAGTGGTGAGGAAACACATCTTAGAAAAAAATGGTAAACAGCCTGGTGCTGCAGCTGAACTTGAATCCATATAACAAATTATTTATATTCAAATCTTTTATCAATCTTTTTTTTTCATTTATCATAACAATTACAAATGTTTGTGTTTATGCAAAGAAAATAAATGTTGGACTCATTAGCTCTGTTTGGAGAGGACTAGTTTCCCCGGTGGAGGTCAGGGAAATCTGTGTAATACAGATGTACGGTGAGCGTGATTTCACAAAGTACAACATGTTCCTGGATCAACATCCCAATCAACCAATCAGAATTGAACTACACAGGAAATATCTGCTTTAGGCTTACAATCAGGGTTAGGTGCTTCTACAGTCTTGTTAATCAGTTATCATTTCCCAATGATTTTAGGAATAAATGATGGGTAGGGTTAGGTTTAGGGATAGGAATTGGGTTACATCTATATTTTTGGGTAATTATGTTGATCCAGGGACATGTCTTACTTGACAAAATCATGGCGACCACAGATGTACAGTCCAAACTGAACATGTCTGCTTTTCCTCAAACAACGTCTGCAAACATTTTGATGTATATTACCTACTGATTCCTTTTATCATTTACTCATAAACATAAAAAAAAAAAAACTGTGGAATCAGATAAGATTGTTTGTTATTTGTGGTCTTATTTTTGCTAAATAAATTAGGCTTCTCAAAAAATTTTAGTTATAGCTGCTTGATGCTCCTTAATTACGGACTTTTTGCTAACTTTACAGGTAAAATTACATTTCATAGTTCTTGTTTTGCGTCTTTCTATGCGACAAAAAAAAGAAAAAAAAAGAAAGAAAGTC
The DNA here is from genome assembly GCF_003368295.1 of Carassius auratus. Lineage (NCBI taxonomy): Eukaryota > Metazoa > Chordata > Actinopteri > Cypriniformes > Cyprinidae > Carassius > Carassius auratus. The sequence goes on along the minus strand of NC_039245.1, from coordinate 6,824,662 downwards.
CAATAAAGAGCCAGGTTTCCATCCATTTTCTGCTAGTTCTGGGATATTCTGGGTTAGAGGACTTGTGCATAAATATGCATAAAAATAAACATTTACTTTATCTCAGATTGTCATTTGACCAAATAAAAATAAATTTTTTTCCAGAAATGTTTATTATTAAAACATTTCTGTTTTAATAATAACAATGCAATGATAACTAAATATAAAAGGCTTTACTAAATAGGCTTTATTCGATACTGTGATCTATTTTTATTTTTTTCATACATTAATTTCACAGCTTAGATGGAAACATACAGACTACTACAGTAGCAGTGTCTTGCGTTAATTAATTTCTTCCCATAAAAACATAATGTTCCAATTATATCACAAAATATGAAGAAGTCTTGTTTATTTCAGCTGGCTTAATGACAACTGCATCCAGATCACATGACCATCCATAATGTCCACATAGACACTCCCATCTCAGTAAAAACTACAGTGATTCCAATCCCGTCTGAATCAGTACATGAAATCACCGCCTCAAACATCGTTTTGAAATCTAATCCCATCTGAATAGTGCTATTGGCTCTGTTGAGGATCAATGACACATCAGAGCACATAAACCTTTCCTTTGCAAGAGCTAATCACAGCCAGATTGTGTTTCATTTTAGGAGCTCTGTTAGTGTAGAAAACCTGAGCAATTCAGAGTGAGGCGTGACTAATCTCATCGTTTTAGACAGAGCTGTATTTTTTTTTAACTCTGGAAAGTGGGGCAGCGAGCTGTGCCATGAAAAATTGAAACTTTCCCCCTCCGGGCCCATGAGCATAAATAGAGAGGCCTTCGTCAGTCGTTCCCCCTCCTTTCCATCCCCCTCTAGGAAAATCAATCCTTCTCTCAGACTTGCACTATCGTTGCGTGAAGGTAAGGATTACTGTGGGATTAAATCCTGGAGACTCTTGCCCTGCCCAGGGAACCAGATTTCCTAGATTGTAGATCAGTCTGTGCCTGCTGGGGGTGTTGACAGAAGCATTGTTCACTTGTTTGTAAGTACTCAGTCAGAATCCAGTCTAAATTCTAAAGTCCAGGTCTTCATTGATAAGAACGTCTTGAAAGGAAGCCTTGAAGACCTCTGAGACCACAGGAACACCAATGGCTCTTGTTAACTAATAAATGGCACATAAAAACGTGAAGAAAGCAGTCAAGAAACTAAAACTTTAGCCTGAAAACAACATTTTGATTGTGAATGTATTATTTTAAATCTTGCCCAGTTGCCAGGTGCAAAACTGTTCATAAATACTTTAAAAAAATTAAATAAACAAATAAAAAATACTTTGGTCTACTGGGTTTCTTTTTAAGTGTTGCACCTCTCAAAACGGAAAATTCCATTGCTAGTTATTCGATACTCACCCCCATGGCGTTGAAACGTAAATTTAAAAAGAGATTTTCCATACAACAATAGTGAAAAAAGACCATTAAAATAGAAAAGACTGAAAGTAATTTTTCATTCTCAAATCATGCAATTTCATGCAATTATTATACAGTGCTCAGATTAAATATGGTGCAGATTTCACACCATTATGCTTGGACCCAAAACACACGAGAATGAATTCCGTTTGATGGGGGTAATATATAACCTGCACCATAAACACTGTATTTGTTTTGAGAGCTGTATAATGATGTGCATGAATGATTTGATTTGAGAGTAAATAATGACTTCAATGTCGTTCTGTTCTCGCAAAGCAATCAAGCAGAATTGGAATAAAACACATGAGTCATATGGACCCCTTTTAAAGTTGTTTTTATTGTGCTTGACAGCTGAAGGTCACTGCTGTTGTATCAAAAACTGGTGTGTAAAGATTTTTCTGAATTCTCCTGTTGTGTCCCACAGACAGATCAACAGAAAACGAATTTGGAAAAAGTACATGATGACAGATTGTTCATTTCGCGGTGATTTGTTTCTCTTGAATGAAGTTTAGTTTTATCTAGGGGCCTCTCTGTATCGGGTAATGACAGAGGATCTTCTAGCACACTTCTTGTTTTCACCAAGTTTCTTCTTTAAATTTTTATTTGCTGATATGGTAGCATGATTTGTTTTACTACTACTTCTACTTTTTATGCCCTTTTGGGTTTATTTTTTACTTTCCCTGTGTTATAATTTCTAATATTTGTTTAATCTTTATGCTTATTACTTGTGTCCAAATTCATAATAGACATTTCCACAGGGTACAAAAAGAACAAAAGGTGGGGTTGGGTCAGTTTCCCTGGTTGTCTAAGTGTTTCCACTGGGATTCTGAAGCATGTGCGTGATCTTGCACAATCTGAACCAACGAACAGAGGACAGCTTCAGATGGACCTGACCCAATAAACTGTGAACAGAGGTCATTGTATAGCTGTGCTAACATTGTGTTGATCATTAAAAAGTGTTTAAATGTGGACGAAGGAGATCCCTTTGATCATCCCAACAGGATCCTGTGCAGAAACACATTTCTATTCTCAAATAACCGTGGGGGACTTTCTGACAACAGTATCTGGCAAGAGGATCATGAGGCGTCTGCAGGTACTGCGTGTGCAACGCTGGGAACATTCAGCACTAGCAGATTCACCGATTTATCAGCTGTAGAAACACAGCGGTACTGCCAGGGCTGTACAGATGTTGAGCCACATCTGTCTTCAATCACACATTAAAAACATGGAGAAGAAGGGTAGGGAATACAGGTATTTGGCAGGCACGGAGCAGACGTGTCAAACTGAATTACTGGGTAAGAATGGATGGACTTACAACAACACAACATCTGCAGAAAAGAAGCCCATTTTATCATCTCACACACAATACACAAAACACATAAATAAGATGCACTGGCAAATCAACTCTCATATAGCTTTTTATTGAATACTTTGGGGAGCAAATATCACAATAATCTAGAGCTGCCGCGGTTAACTAATCGTGAACAGTGTCGATTACGGCAGTTCTGTTTAGATTCACTCCTATTGTGTCAAGGGTTTCTGAACTGTATTTTTGCTATGTTGAGCATTGTAGACAATCACAGACATTCAAGTTGAGCCTGTGAATGTAATGGCCAAACAGAGGCATTTAACAGCAGCAGAAGAAATCAGCTCAATCGAGTGCTGCAGGGATAACAAGGCTGTAAAAGTGTACTAGCGAGCAGATGAGTTTTCCCGTTCAGTGTGATGACGTTTAAAGTCCCCCACAACCTCTGGAGCCCAGTATAGCCACAACTGCCTTTTTCAAGTATAGTATAAGCTTGAAAAAAAATCTGATATAGAATAAAAGCTTGTATTAACCACAGATCTTACTTCTGGCATTTAACCAAAAACGCATTCGAAAAAACCCACTGACTTTGGGACAATGGAACCAGAAGTTTGAAACTGCTGTACCTCAGGCTTTAGTACTCATTCCAGCAGCACTCTATGTCATATAAAATGCAAACTCACTGGCTGGGTTCTGCACTTTTGCGAATGCTCCCATCACCACCAACATACTGTACAACGTAAATATGATTTTGTTATATACATAACTTGCGAGTTTCAGCACTGAACTGAAGAGACTGACAGCTTTAGAGTAGGTTCTTTGTTCCCTTTTTCTATAAAACATATTGGCACTTTTCATTATCATTAAGTAGACCTATGAGATTCTGTTCTCAACAACACAGAAAAAGTAAATAGATCGCTACACACTCACACTGACGATACCATGCCAGAATGAGGTCGAGGAAATGATGCAGACCTTCCAGCTGGGGTTTTTTATTTTTTTGTGGCTATCAAAATTGTAGCATAATCTCTTGGGCTAGCAGACTAGAGTGTTTATTTTACTAGAATGAGACTCATAAGCCAATCCAGACCACACGTACTCCGCTCTCCTCCACCCTGCACTCACTCACTCCCTCTTTCTAGCACACCCTCCTAAATCATTCAGTTATACACTCACAAATCACAGACATGCAGTCAAACACATGCTTAACTCAGCCAACAATACTGACGAGCGGAGACAATGCAGTGCTTGCAGAAAAAAAGACAACAATGACATCTACATCTTCGATCCTTTACGCAAACACACACAAACGCCTGAACACACACACAGGTGCTTTTGCAGACCACACACTCCAAGCTGAACTTACTTCATTAGAGTCGGTATGCCAAGGTAAGCAGCCAAATTAGGGCCCTCTTCCCAAACTAAAGGGAAGAGCGAAGGATTTTCCATGCTGCGGTGAGAGCGCTTTCTGCAAAAGGAGGAAACCCTTGTACTGTAACTTTACGGGAATTCACTTTGTTCGTAAGAATTAGCATCAGTTTTAGGGGACCAATGTGCCTTTGAGTCTATAAGTAAAGATTATCATTAATTATCTGAGAATATAATGCTAATTACTAGTCTAATTTGATCCAGATCCATCTCTGCCAATCTTTGGTTTTAGCTTTAAGTTGTACTGTACCTAGCAATTTGCTGGACTTACCAACTGATTCATGTGTTCCCTACTTATGTTTTATGCATGTCCCAGAGTAATTTGGGAGATTATGAGCAGATACAGACATGGGTCCTGTCCCAAGTGCCACCCTAAGCCCTTGCGGTCCTCCTTCGAGCCTATATTTTGTGGAAGTAATGCAGAACACTGTTGAGTAACAGTGCCTTTCATAAAGTCAGTTCACTCTGCAACCATTTTTGCAACGTGTTCCGGACAGCTATTTCAGGCATGAAATATTAACTACTATCTGAATTGAGAAAGACTCAAATTAAAAAAGAAACACTAACAAAACTCCCATTTAAATAACATACTTTGTTGCTTTTTTTTTTCTAAAATATAAAATAAAAACACATCTTGATATAGCCAATATCAAGTACAAATACAAGCACTTATTACCAATTAGTGACTGGCTCTTATTAAAAGCCTGGATTTCTTATTCTATGTATTGCACTTTTCCCCATTCATTGTTATACATATACATATATATATATATACATACATATACATATACATATACATATACATATACATACACACACACACACACACACACACACACACACACACACACACACACACACACACATATATATATATATATATGTTCTGAGGTGTGCAATTATTTTTCAGGGAAATGCATGGCAAACAAAGCTGTAGGCAGCTCTCTTGACCACATTTCAGGTTTCATATCACTTCACGTAGTTAACAGTAATAACGGTCATGCAGTTTGCACAAAAAGGTGTTGACAAGACTGCCTTGATGATTTTATCAGTTAGCCTATATATAGTGTAGCACCTTAAAGGCTACCCATGACATTTCTCACTAGCGAGGTAATAACAGCGCTGTTTAGAGAAGCTGCTGCAGAACACTGTTGAGGGATGCACAGTCAGCACAGAGGAACGTTAGCCTAATTCACACGAGCTCTCTCCATCTCACTTTCTTTCTCTTTTCTCTGTGTGTCTCCGTCTCTCTTGCTCTCTTTCTAATAACTTCACTAATAACTGCATTAGAAATCAATCAACGGCTCAAGCCTCCATTCCCAGCTTTAAAATTCCTTTTTGGCATCTAGCATTACTAAGGAGCAGATGGCGATAAAAGGATCATCCAGAGGAAAGGCGACTCACTGTCACCAAAAAGGGGAAGTCTCTGTTAAAACAGAAGTCATCGGCGCACTTAACACTTCGAAAATGGTTGCCAATATCCCAGGCGTCTCCTCAGAGCTGCTTCCTACACTGGTGCCAGTGGCGTGGCGGCACTTCCTATTCCAGAGCCAGCTCCACAGGATATCCTGTGTCTCTGGTATCAGCAAACCTCATGTGAGGACCCCGTCCAACCTCAACTCCACTCACAGAGGAACTTTGTTCCTTTGAGTCTATTCTTTTTTTACCATGTCTGGAAACTAATGGTCAGTCTATAATGACTGGTCTTCCTGAATTTAAGTGACTACTTCAGGCTGCATTCATTCTTCATCTAGATTAATTTCCAAATGAGAAGGTTCATCCCTGACCATTGTTTACATTTTGAATATGGACATGCTTAAAATTCAACTGTTTTGTATTACAACTTACATTTTCCTGGTTTAATAAGTGCAGAACTGTTCTAAAAATCTGTAACATGCTGTTGTTGACCACAGAAAACAGTTTTGATGGGTTTCTCAGTTTTTGCAAACGGATTTGTGTTTTAGAGAAAAACATAATGGACTCTGTTATACTCCATACAAGGCACTGCATCAAAAAAAAAAAAAAAAAACATTACATGCATTAATATGAAATTAACTTTATCTGTGCAAAATGATATCATATTTTTCCTACTCCTGTCATGACCGTACAAAGCCAGAAATCCGTTTAACATGCATTTGATGCATATGGCTGCCAACAGATTATTTAAATGAAGACAAAGAAAAAAATTATGGAATAAAAAAAAACTATAAAAAAAAAATACAAAAATAAAAACAATACATGAAAAATAACCCAGAAAAGTCAAAAGTTTTTTTTTTACAAACAATGAGCTGCGCATTTTTGTTTAAATAGGATATATTTCCCCAGAGATTTCCATTGTAAGCACAGTACTGTTTGTTTGTACAAACTGATGGAAGGGTCCAAGTTATTTTCTGAGGTAAACGACAGCATGCCACAGATGTTGTCAAGACAGCTTAACTTGTAGTGAACCAGGAGCATTCCTTTAAAGCGGCTGTTGTCTTTAAACTGTGGACTGAAATAGTCTAGTTCAGCCTTCGCTTCACTGATCAACATCACAGTGTTTTCTTCACTGAATCCATCAGCTCCAGCATGACTGAATAGCAAACAACCTATTACTTTTTTTAAACCATGAGGATGTCCTTACAGCACACAATCAAGCAAAGCACTTCCTTTTGCTTTATTTAATACAGTTTCCAAGACATCAAGACCAGACTACAGGACATAATGATCCCAACCTTGAGAGCACAGAAACAGCCCAAGATAGGAGAATTGCTCTCATAGCTCATCTGGGCTTCATTGTCATCCCCATTAGGAAGATCTGCTCCATTGTCATGATAATCCACCAAATGGCCTCTCTTTTCAAGGTCTACAGAGTGGCTGAGGCCACACTAGTGTAGGGGAGAATAGAGGTATCATACATCATAGGACACGTCTGTCAGACCAGCCACTTGCTCAGCCACCGGTCAAGTCTCATCCTCAAGAGAACGCCACCTTCAGATCAACCAAACTTATCCCTTTTAAAAGAATCATACAAAGCTGAATCGATTGTATGGGGAGTCTAGCATTATTTAAAGAGGTTTATCAAGTCTGGCTAACTAAACAAAGTAACATCCTCACGGGATTAGTAACCCTGAGGATCATATGGGCTTGAATGTGATCAAAAATGTCTTTTAATAAATATTTGAAAGCATTAGCGGCAGTGTGCCGATTTCTGTTTATTGACTGTGAAGGGTTTCATATGATCGTGCACCTGCCCAATGTTTTTTTGGGTGTGCGTACATTACACTCATTCAGTCTCCTTTAATATTCCACAGTAGAAAGGAAGTCATACAAATTTGCAATGACAGAATTTTCATTTTTGGGTGAACTATCCGTTTAAACTGTTTTATAGTCATTTCATTAAACAGACTATCAGATGTAGACATGATGCCACAAATCTGACTTGAGTTTATGGAAAATGGACCTGAAGAAGTCTCTTTACGGATCTATTTCACTTCAATAAAGGCTGGAATACACTACAAGATTTTTGCCCTGATTTTCCCGATATGCATTTTGGATTAGTCAACGCTAGTTGCAATAAGTCAGAGTCTCCTTTAGTATCCAAGAATACATCATATGGATTCAGTGCATAATCTCAATAAAATCTTCCAAAGTACCATTTTAGTCATCATACTGTATTAGCAAAGCCAGAATAACTGTAGCATGATCGTGTGTTTTTAAGCGAGTGTGTCACATGTAGTCCCTTGTCTAGCTTAACTGTATTTCAATCATGACAGCTCTCGGAACATTTTAACATGGTGATGAATATGGCAATGTTAATGTCTTTGGTATTGGCAGAACAGATCTGCTACACTGCTGCTAAATTGCTGCTGCTGTTGGTTATACCAATATATATTATATATGCATATGACTATACAGTGCAGTATTTAAGACATACTGCTGCTGAACAAATAGCATATAAAATAACCTGTAGCAGATCTATATAGGTGGAGCTGGGGAAGGTGGAGGGTTTCAGAAAACTCTGAAAGCACGCTGCAGGAATCTCAAGTGAATGCTAGCCAGCCATTTAAATTCAAGGCAGTAAGCTAATTGGCTGTATATGCAGCATGAACCAATCAACTTGTGCCAAGTCATTTAACTCTGAATATCATTAGAGTTTCATTGAGTTTCATGACTGAACTCTGGTGCAGAAAAGCTATATTCCTGTGCCTCACCACTCATGGATCTTTTAGATTCTGTAGTTTCTAATGGCAATATGAAGCATTAAAAAACAAGCCCCTATGAAGTTTGAAGAACTGCAAGAGAGGAATGCAAAGGATGAACAAAGCTAAGAGCATTTTACATGCTCACCATTATGGGGGCATTCTGCCATGGCTGGGCTACAACTTAGAGAACTAGTGTCCATGGTGCACTGGGGGCCATAAATCAAAAATGAGGGGACTAGCGCTGCGACACTTCTGTTTCATATTCACACATGCTATCTTGGTTTTTTACGAGCGCATTGAGTTAAGAGAGGAGCCTTTGAACTGTTGTGTCATGGCACAAGGAGGTTCAAATACTCACAGGGGAGACATGAAGAGGCCCACTGTCATGCACCTCCAAAGATCAGTGGCTCGGTCTAACATGTCCCAACAGATTTTCCACCTTTCCCACCTCTGACTGCAGGCCACACAGTCGGTTTGCACTGTGCAAGAATACAATAACACTAACATTTCCTAACACAACAATGAATTACATTTTCTAAAGCATATTTGCTTTGTATCTAAGATTTCTTGGTCAGAGTTCTAGTAAATCGAAAAACTGTTTTATGAATTATTGTCATGATGCTCATTTGTTTGTCTGGGTCTAAAAATGTATTCCAAAATACATTATAAGTTTTATTCATTGACTTAAAGCTGCAGTAGGGAACTTTTGACGCTCTAGCGGTTAATAAACAGAACTGCTTGCGTCTTGCGGAAGAACATCGTAGCCGGAACTACTTCTCTCTGTTTATGTCTATGAAGAATCACAAAGGTACTGGGTTACTCCGCTGCGGTATCCCCGAAGCAATCTAAAATAGTCTGAATATAAACACTTATTATAGGTGTACCCTAGTGAGTCAGGACAAGCTATAAACACGGTTTGGAAAATGGATTCATGGTGTACTTGCTTATTATGTTCATTTTTCTTAATTTTTAAACAAAGTTTCAAAACAAAAAGTTACAGACCGCAGCTCTGATTGGTTGTTTTTTACCGGGAGTGGATGACTTTCTGCAAATGGCAATAGGACCACTGGGAGGAGCTTGATTTTTTCACAGATTATCTGTCTCATATTCTACTGTCAGGACTTAATGACAGGTTTAACAAATATGTAAAAAATATATTTTTACAAAAGTTACCTACTGCAGCTTTAAATTGTAAATTGCATGTGGTAAAACACCAATAAACGTTTTCATATATATAAATCGATACTACTATTGTATTTGCAAAAAAAAAAAAAAAAAAAAAAACACTTTTCTCTCATTTTTCTTTCAACTAGAGGATTTTAAGCCTGGAAAAGGTGCTTGCAGCTCCCGATTTCTGGAATACATATTTAAGTGTGGTGGGTCTTTGAGTAATTGTATACTGATGACCCACCTCCAGCATGAAATTTTTAATTTACCCTCATTCGGTCATGCAAACAGACAGACATGACACTTAGAAAATCACATAAACAATTCATAAGTGTGTTCACTTTACATTAATTGTTTCCATTTATTGGACCTGTCAAGTTCATCATATCATCTCATCTCATTTTATCTATTTCTCCAAGTCTCTTTCCATTACTAAAGGCCTGCTGCGAATAAAAGGAAATCCAGTTTGGATTAGGAAATCACTGGGTCACTAATAATTGCGTAGATTATTTTTATTTATATTTGAACGGTCACACTTTATTTTAGGGTCCAATTCTCACTATTAACTAACCATTAACTATGACTTTTGCCTCAATTAACTCCTTATTTGCTGCTTATTAATAGTTTATAAGGTAGTTGTTAAGTTTAGGGTATTGGGTAGGATTATGGATGTCATGCATTATATGCACTTTATAAGCACTAATAAACAGCCAATATGTTAATAATAGACATGCTAATAAACAACTAGTTATTAGTGGGAATTGGACCCTATACTAAAGTGTTACCATTTGAACTTCTCACGAAAACTCTCAGCCTAATTCACAACATGTGTGTACACATTTGAATTTGTTCTGAACCTCATCCAAATGTTAGTGAATTTTAATTATTCTAAATGAGCAGCTGCGTGCACAAGGTTAGACATTTCCAAAACACGCCCATACTATCTCCATATAAGTGCTTTCCACACAAACTTTCCTTTACAGCCTTTCAGCACTCTCTCAAAAATACTCCACGCAACCCTTTGTGACACTTTCTACAGACACAATCTCACCATATCTTTGAGCAATGCCATGCGCAGTCCTCAAAACCAGTTCATTCACAATAAAACACCTTTTATATAGATCCAGTTTACAGAGCTCCCAATAGCCGGCTGTACATGTGCTGTTATCAAGAGAAACCTTGCAGCTCGAGCTATGCAGATTTTCTTATTCCTTTACTGATTAAATAATTGTAAGATTAAATATAAATTTTATTGTAATTATATAAAATTATACATAATATACATTTTGTTTTAACTACACTGATTAAGATACTTGTGCTTTCAGTTGTTTTTATATTTTTTCTTACATTTATGAAAAAAAGATTGTAGGAAAGTATTAGCGAATAATGATTTGTACGTGAAGACATTCGTATGCAGGTTTCATATGCAAATTTGTGCATGCGCAATGAGAGCCATTGTTCTCTGAAACTACAAAGTATGCAAAACCCTGAAAGTCATATCTGGATCAGGTTGGTTTCACCTTTCTGTAAAGATCTTCTTTTGTCCTAGGAAGTTAAGTTAACATTTTAATAGTATGTATGTACACATAAAATGGCAATTTAATTGCCTTATTCGTAAGATAAAATCCCTCTTCTTGAAGAATCTGAAATATATTTACATTTTTTCCATGTGCGTTTTACAAAACAGACAAAGCGAGACCATCAGCAAGTTTTGTAACAAACTTGACATTTGATACAAAAATGTAATGTATTTGGATCAACAATTTGGATATATTTTGCTGCTATGTACGAACATAACATTGCTATTAAAAAAGAAGTGACAAATATGAACATAAAAGTAATTCCCTTCAGACTGAGAAACTCACAAACAGTGCTCAGTGCTTCAGAGTGAGCACTTTCAACTGATATGTGCCCTAACAAAGCACCATTCAACTGTGCACTAGATGTGAATATGACTTTCCCCCTTCGTGCTATTGGGGTTTACAGAGCTAATCCAGATGTTTTTCCATTCCTTGCACCAAAACTGCTCAAGGGTGACTGAGATAAATACGCCACTGATGGCAAGAAACAATTGGTGCAGAAAAGCTGTTGTGACTTTATGTCACAGTGGTCCATGCACGACTTGAGAAGAACCTAAATTACCACCAGCTACTAGCATAGAAACCATTATGTTCTGCGAGGAAACAAGAAAATTCTGTCTCATTCACACACACTGCATGGCCAAGGAAGTACACAACCCTTTCCCTTCAAATTTCATTCTCTTTCTCCCGGCAGCCAAGGGGGCAGCCAGGCAGACAGAGCCCATTAACGCCGGCCGTTAAATAATGACAGAGACCCGGCGCCGTGGCTGGCACACTGTCAAAGTGAGGAGAGAAGGCCAGAGCAGCTTGTTTAAGTTCCCTCCACCCATCTGTCTCCTGCTGTACAGCCCATGAGCTTCCCCGTCCTGACACACTCACTACTCCTACAACAGAGACATGCCTAAAAGGAAAACATCAAATCCTATTCCAATTACATGTCATAAATGCCAGGTTTTGGTATATATATATCAAGTAAAAACACAAAGCGACTGTGTCACGGACTGAGCGCATGTTTCTCGTGAAATCATTCCGGTCATTAGAACCGAGTCTGTCCTCAGATTGCATTGCCCAAGGCTGCATGTGATGCCACTCATCAGGCAATGTGTTCAAAACAAAGATATGTTGCCTAGCTGAATAGCAAGTTTTACAAAAGGAAATTGTGACTGACGGGAAATAAACACACCTACTTCCTGCTTCTCTTTCTAAAGGTTTAGTCATTAATGTCTTGTCTTCATCTGGGGATGTTTTAGTAACATTGCAGACATGTGAACAAAGCCTGGGTGGCCTTTTCTTTTTCAAATATACAAATGGGAAGGCAGACATAACATCTTTTATACATTTACCAGGATATAATCTTGTAAAAAAGAAGTGCATGTGGGGGAAGAAAATCGAAATCGTGTATTCTGGGGTGGGTTGACCAAATGATTTATTGATTAATCTGTTTTAAGTGAGCTTGAATAATAATTCTAGGATCTAGGACTAGGATCACCTGCTTCTCTTGGGCACATTTACATAGCTGCTTTCTTATGTTGAACATACAAGAAGATATTTTGAAGATTGCTGGTAATCAAACTGTTGGTGGTTGCTATGGACTTCCATAGTAGGAAAAAATACTATGGAAGTCTATAGCAACCACCAACTGTTTGATTACCAGCAATCTTCAAAATATCTTATTTTATATTCAACATAAGAAAGCAACTCATACAGGTTTGGAACGAAAAATGATGTGAGTTAACGATGACAGAAATTTCCTTCATGGGTGAATTATCCCTTTAAGGCAAAAGTGCTGAATGTAGTCTGAGTCCACACCAACAAAAATAAGACATGTAAAGACTACACAGGAGTAAAAATAGAGACAATGCCAATAACAGGGTGCTAATGGACAGGTTGTCCGTTTACCAAACTGACAGAGCAAGTCAGGTAGACTATGAAAAAAGACAGATGAAAATATCCCATTTCAAGAAAGGTCAGCAATTTTTATTGTCCTTATCTGACAATCCCTGAAACCCTAATAAAACAAATCCCATTCTCACCTGTTCCACTACAACATAAACTGGGGAACAAGAGAAGCAGGTGTAATGAAGCAGGTCTGCCAGGGCTCTGAGCAGGATGAGCTAAATTAATGAGTCCCATATACAGAAAAAAATGTAAGACAAAATGAGAAAGATGCCAAAATAAACATAATCTGGACTACTTTTAAGTACTGTATTAAAAAAAAAAAAAAAAAAAACTACAGCTAAAATTAACAAAAAAAAAATCTCCAGTAAACTAATGTCAGCTTTTACATGTTGTTGCAGCTTTGAACCTTCTTACTCAGTGCTGTCTATGCAGAGTTCACGGCAAGATTTCTGTTTCTTTTCTCATATGACCTACTTATTTTCTTTACAATTATGGAGGTCAAAGTCATTTATTTGCAGCTGCATGTTTTCTGATAAAAATAAAAAAACAATGGGAAAAGATCAGTATCAGTCACTCACACACATTATGTGTATGTAATGAGTAATATTAACACTGAAACATCACATTTCAAGACGGGTTTGAGACTCAAGAAATGTAGTTTTATGGGTTTGCTCTGGTTAATTATATTAATAGCTCTCTTTCATTGTAAACATCAAAATCAATGTTTGTCTGTGCATATCTGACACCCAACAACATCTCGCACTGTTTATTTGCCGACATGGATCATTATAAAGAAGTTTGACCGGCAATTCAGAATCTTTAATTTCATGAAAAACCTGGTCTATCTAAGAAAGAAAGAAAGAAAGAAAGAACAGAAAGCAATGATAAATGCACATAAATAGAGCACATCAAATATGGTAAATGGAAGCTATATTATTTGAAGTTTATGGATATTTCTTTTAACTTTACAACACAGCACAATGCAACGCATAATTCAAATTATGGGAGAAACACTTGTGAAAAATTGATACAGAATTTTTTTTGGGGCCTATACTTTACTAACTTTTCTTAAAATGTAAGTGAATAAAAGTCTAGAATAAAATCTGTTCACTATATAAAGCCTGAACTGAATTGCTCAATTCATTTAGATTACTTTTATAATGTCCATACACAGTTTGTAAATGATGACTACGAAGACTTCAAATGGATGAACAATCTTCATTTGTGTTCCAAAGATGAACAAAAGTCTTACGCGTTTGGAAAGACATGAGGGTGAGTAAATGATGACAGAATTTTTGGGTGAACTAAGCTTTTAAAGACCGGGATCCAGCATATTTAATCATCACTTCCATCAATCAACAATACTGTGGACAATTTGAAATGATTAATGACAGATTACGCTAAAATCCATGCACTGGAGGGAGGGGGGGGGCAGGTATAGAAAAATAAAGAGAGGCGTGTCACCTAGTAATATCCAGCAGTGTGAAAACATGGTCTGTTAAATATCAGATTTCAGAAAAAAATGGCAAGGACTTGGACAGCACCCTGATTTGTGTTCCCCTTCCTGCTATTTTGGAACAACGAAGAACATTAGAGAGCCCTGATGGAAGGTTTGAGACAAACACCACAGGAGGTGATACAGTGAGCATGCACGAGTAGAAAAAAAAAAATCTAAATGTCAAGCTTTGTGACAGATGTCTCTGCAGACGACAGGCATAAAAGTAACAGCGCATAGAGGAAGCAAATATCATACCCATTCCTCTTTCTATTGCAGACAGATGGTTGAGGAACTTCCCATTTGACTGCGAAAACAGAACTTACCCAAAACACCTCGCTTCTTACAAAATTATGCTGTACAGTTTCAGTGCATCTCAAGCGTGACTCATTTCATCCCTATACTGCTGCAGTTAAACGGATAGTCATTTACTCACTCATGTTGACCTTTTTTTTCTGAAGAAATAATAAGATATATTAGACAGCATGAAAGTCTCAGTCCCGATTCACTTTCACTGTAAGGAAAGTAAACTGTTATTAAACAGAACATAAGGGACTCCCAACAGAGGAAAGAAAGTCATACAGGGTTTAAACAACAAGACAAGGAGTACATTTTCCACTCCTGTATTACTAATAATTTGAATTTCGGTGTGTACTATCACTTTAAATTGCAGCTTAAGACAAGTTAACCCTGACGTTGTGTCTCAGTATGCTCAGTATTAATATTGCATGTTGAACCAAATGCTCTTAAATTATTTTTAGTTAATCCACGCAGGAAATTACTTATATAGAGGCATTTGTAGCTTTTGTTTGTGACCTATTTCAATTCATTGTGATCTAACATGACACTGCACACTTAAATCGCGCTTAGCGTGTTATATGTGCCTATATTATCAGATGCATAACATGATTAAGATTTTAAAAGACCAGCAACAAAAAACAAATAGCTTGAATAAAGTCGATACAGGCTCAGCTAGTGCAGCGCAGCGACGCTTTTTACGAAAGACCTGCTGCAAACGCTCTCAACGACACGTTTGCCATTCAAGTGAGGGAACAATACAGCGCATTTTATTACGCTGCTGCCGCGGACCGGTCATTATTACCCCCGGTATGCGGTTTCGATCAAACTCAACGGAAAGCTACAGTTAAGTATCACACCGCACCTGAGCGCCGAAAGAGGCGCCTATTCACCGCTCCACATCTGTCAAGACGCTGTCAGTATGAATACCTGTCAGCCTAGCGTTCGCATTGTCACGTAAATAGAGAGCGCCAATACCTGTTGACTCCTCCTACTGCTGTGTTGGTTGGTGGACGTTGAACCTCAAGACGGTTTAATTTCTCTCCCGAATGCGGTTCTTCTCAGCCGGTAAGCTGCTCGGCTGAACCTGTAGAGGAATTTCGCTTCGGAGGGTGGTAAGTGGCCGCACTGACAGTTCAGCGAAGCGAGCAAACTACTGTAGCCTACATTCGCTGGGCGGTAGAGGAATGATGCACCGCAAGGAACAGACAAGCAGCCATTGCGGTCACGTGTGAGCTGGTGAAACCGAACACCGGCCAGCCCACGCCGCCGTCTCCTCCCATCCTCCCCTTGAGCACGGTGTCACTTCAGGGCACGATACCACTGAACGTAAGCTCAGCTGGTGCCTGTCTTTATGTAACCACAGCGCGTTATGCAGGAAGTTTAGTGCTTTTGCATTAGGGCAAGGCTATGTTTCAGGTCACTGCTGTTTAGAAAAAACAGTTGCAGACATCATCTGGAAGCTCTTGCACAATTACACTGTAAAAAAAAAAAAATGAAAAGAGATTGGATGAACCATTTAAGGTCCCTAAGACTGACAGAACCCAAATTCTAGGTTGGTTGGAAACACTGTAAAGGAGACATATGAGGCATGTTCCTGACAAAATGAAGGGGTACCATAGAACCACTACACATTTTGCTTTGGAAGTTAGCAAATTATAACCTGATCAAACGATGTGATTATCAAAGTAATAAGAATAAGCATGTTAATGGATTAAAGAGGTTTGTCTATCTAAAATTAAAGTGTATTGTTTAGAATTGACAAATATATGTGAAAAAAACAGCACCATTTTGATTGAATAGGGATATGAGGAACCGAATGGAATCCATACATTTCAACAAGAACTCTTTTAACACAATCACCAGTACCTCCAGTAACCCTAAATCATACGGGAAAGGCTTTTGAAAGAAATTAAAGAAATTAATAAAGTTCTTAGAGTGCAAAGTTGAATATTTGAGCCGTCTTCAGGTGCCTAGAAGTTCCACCAGTGTGTAAATCTGAAAAACTTTCAATGGTGCCTCAAGTATCTTTTCATTTTTACAGTGTATAATATGGTAGTAGAGCGCTCCAAAAGGCTTTAAGCAACATTTGCATTGCTGTCCTTTGTGGTCTCAGAACACTTGTGTCAACATGGTGATGTGCACTGTGTGAAAAATAACTGCAAGCACCATTGATCTTGTGATGATGCCTTGAATTTACACAAGCTCATCCACACTCAGTATATGACCTTTCTTCACTTTACTGTGACAACAAGGACACCGTATCAATGTGGCAAAAGGTCTTCTTTTGCAACAAAGAACTTCAAACAGAAGAGAAGCCATCCACAGTGAAACACCAATTAAACAGGCTGACTAAAGTCATTAAGCCACTAAAGAAGAAATCTCAAGCCAGACTGGACTAGAGTAAATACGTTGAGAGACCAGCAAACACTGGTTTAATATGTTTTTTCTCCCCACAACAGGGAAGTGTTGTCAGTTTGTCTCTTCTCATCTTGTTTACAAGAGCTATTTCTAGGAGCCGCCTTTGCCTCTACTTGTTTGCTGCTCATCGTGTACAATATTACTGCCCACTCTGAGTGACCCCTCTTGGTTTCCCTACTGAGTGTGTTTGCAAATAGTACAACTGCTGAAAGAATGCCAAGACCTTTTGACTAAATGGCCCATCACCTTGCAAATGAGGGAACGTAACATTAATAGAAGAGAAAAAGAAACTATCCTTTAGATGGAGTCATGTCACATGTGGTTTGCTTGGCTGATGGGCTTCAGTGGTTGTTCTAATGACCCATAATCCCCTTCTTCAACCTATAAAAAAATGAAATGCAAGACATTTGGGGGGAAATCAAAATGTTCTCTGTTATATATTTAGAAACATATCCCATGTGTAAGGTTATATGGAGTTTTTAGAGTACTCCTAATCAGACAGGACACTCTCTCTGAGAAAAAATGGATTTCACCCAGTTTTGGCAAAGTCTTTAGTTGTGTTACTTCATGTTATGAATTCTTCAGAGGTATAATGGAACTAAATTAGTGAAGCCTATAATATGACGATTTAAAACAGGGATCTTTTGTTTTAGTTTTTGACTTTGGGTCTTTGGCCAGAAAAATCTGAAGATCCCTGTTTTAAATGGTCACTTCATAATACCTCATATTTACCCACTCTTCTTTGCAGAACTGCTCAAGTTCAGGTAAATTCGATGGGGAGCGTTTGTGGACTGCAGTCTTTAAGTCATTCCACAGATTTTCAGTGGGCTTTATATTTGGGCTCTGATCAGGCCATGCAAGGACATTTCTTCTTCTTCAACCACTCTGTGATCTGTTTTGCTGTTTGCTTTTGAGTCATTGTCATGTTGGAAGTTAAACCTTCTTCCCTTTGACAACTTTCTGGGCAGCAGATTTTCCTCAAGTATTTAATGGCATTTAGCCCCATCCATTTTTCCTTCTATCCTGAGAAGTGCTTCAGTCCCTGCTGCAGAGAAACACCCCCACAACATGATGTTACTACCTCCATGCTATAGGAATGGAGTTATTTGGATGTTGGACTGTATTAGATTTCTAATTTTTTCGTAGATGATTCCCTACTGCAGTTCTGGAAGGAAATTTACTAGGCCTACTTGGGTTACGTGTGCTTGTCATTTTGTCATTGTTTAATTGCACAAGGTTTAATTTGTATGGCCTTTGTATTGCAGCTAGAGCAAACACCTAAAACTCCTCTGTGTCTTGACGGGTCACAAGACTTGACCAGAGGAAATGAGCTGGGAACGCAAGCCTGTGAAGATCCTATCAGATGGTGGGAAAGAGCTAGCGCCGTTTAGCATCCCACCACTTCAAAGAGGACAGCCTTACTACTGATCCACACATGCACTGGTACACAAAGACAGGCAAAGATCGTCACAGATCTCCAGACGAGTACATTCTTCTTTGCCATCCTCGCACCATCTCATCTAGAGCCTTTAAAATGTTATAACAGTTTAATTTTCTGATATTTACTCTTTGAAAACTTCCAGCTCTGGATAGAAAAATCTGCTTCATGGGGTTTAGCCTGTATGAAAGCATGTGGTAAGCCTTGTGGAATGTTTTAAATGACTCCCAGATGCGGGCAGTGAACGTACTTAACCCTTTAGCATCTATAGGCAGAGCAGTCAGGTTTACTTTTATTTAAAGTGCACGTGTTAGCGCACGTTTATGTCTCCTTTATTTTCCTTGCCAACCGTCAGAGATCGTAATGGGCTGTTTCAAATCTTTGTCGGCTCTCTTTGATAACCTTATATCAATGTTAACACTGTAGTCATTATAGTCTATAGTGCAAAAGAAAATACGCTGGATTTTTCATTTATCCATCAAAAGTAAGTTGCGCCAGACATACAGACTGTTTAGTCACCATAATACTTAACAGTTGTAGTAGCACATTATTGATTTTATGACTGATTATCCCTCTGTTATTTGACTATTTGTGCCATTTATTAGCTTTCAAACATGTCTAGAGTTGTTTTATTGGCGTATCAACACCCTTCATATGTGAGTGCTAGAGCTGAAGTATGATTGTTGGTGCCTTTGGTTCAGGGAGAGGAAGTCTCGTGTTTGTGAATCTGCTGCTTGGGAGGCCGATCGTATCGAAGTGACTGATATCCTTTAAAGAAACAAACTCGATTGCCCTTTCTCTTGCCAACCCTCCACCTCCCTTTCTGTGCTCATTCGACTGCCAGAACAAAGCCATGGAATGAAGCCTGTTACACAGACTGATAACAATAGACAGAACTAAGTGAGTGGGGAGAAAGTAGAGGGGAAAAAAGGCAGAATGTAGGTCGGAGGTACTGCCATAAGATGAGGCTAGTAGAATTACTGAGATGTACTTTGAGGAGAGCAGAAAGAAGTGGGGTTGGTTTTCAATGAGTTTCTTGTACAATCACTAGTTCAGTTTTATTTGTTTTTCAAAGTGCATAATGTTCATCTTCTTACCCCTAGACTGGTTGACATATTTCTTATCAAAACAGGAAGGTAGGATCAGATCAGGACTGACAGTATGGCCCTCAAAGAGCTGATATTGTTGGAATAATGGTTGGCTGAGGCTGAATACAAGTAATGATTATGAACCTCAGAATGGAATGGGGTTCTTATAAGTCTTTATTTTCACTCTTAAATAGATTTAGTGTATCCTTGCTCAATAAAAGCATTAATTTCTTCAAATGTCATTTTACTAACCCTAGACTTTTAAATAGTAGTGCATGAAATAAATTTTGTATGATAGTTTGTAAATGTTTCCAGCTAGGCTACTGTAGGTACAGTTTGATGGACAAAAGACTCTCAATCCATCCTCTCTTCTCAGGGAAACTAATCTGTTGAAATAGATCCGCATTAGGCACAGTGCTGCCTTCTCAGAGGCAGTGAGTGAATGGCACCAGGAGCCCGTGGAGAGGACAGAGCCCAGCGATGACAGGGATAATGAGGGTGATGAAAGTGCAGACAGGGCACACATGGAAGACAGACAAATGAATTATTCACCTCACTTACCACATCCTACCTTGTCTTCTTCATGTGCTCTCTGAACATCCACTGACCCAAATTCACAACAAGATCAAAAAGTTGCCCAAGACTACTGGATCAATGTGGTGGTGTTATTTATCTGAATCATATTCGTAACCTTTTGTCATCACTAAAAAAATCAAACCTCTTCTAGTTAATTTTTCATTGGTAGCAAGATCACAGATACATGTCAGTGCCACTAATATATAACCAGTCACAACAGTTGCATAAATAGAAGCTGCCTGCTCCAATTGATGCATGCCGAGCCCTTTCTGACTGTACACAAACACACATTCACAAGCTCAATAAAACCGAACAACTCCGTAAACTGCAATTAAAATCCTAGGCACTAATTAGGTGGAAATTGATGCTTGTTAAAAGACCGCAAGTTTAGGAAGTGTACACAGGTTTTCTTTATGCACTAACTGCTACGCTTTACAAACATGACAACATGCATTCAGACACTTGACGGGCAGACGTTCCTGTTTTTACTGCTTGTCTTGTTTGAAAGCTTGAGTCTAACATAGATAATCTGCTGGTCCGTTTTTTTAATTAGTTATTGATCACATCATTAAGCCTTAGAGAAGGACCAGGAGAAGGATCTTTGCTGCCTCAATTACAATCCAGAGAAAGATCACTCTGCTGCCCATTTTTATTGTTTTGGTTTACATGGGTTCAGTTGATGGCAAAGGTACAAATACATGACATGGACCAATATAGTACTCCAACAAAAAGTACCACAGTATTGTTGTTGTTTTTTTCAAAATTGCATTTGCCAGATGCTTTTATCCAAATTGACTTCCATTGCATTGCACTATGCTCTACTGACATGTTACAATACCATAACAAAATACTGTTTTTATGACATCTGCCAGACTAATACCATGTTGTTTAATGTACTATGATAGTAACATTTGTGGTACCATGGACTAGCATGTAAATATAGCTATCATCTACAACCATGATATTACCATCGTAAGAATACATTAGTTCTGTAAAAAGTAACACAAATAAACATCAACTTCACTATATAAGCCGCATGGTACTGTGGGTGTCGGGGTGAATTATGTATACATGCTGCTTCCTACCTTGTCTTTCTCGATTCCTCCCATTTGTTTCTGAACTCAATCAACTCACCTACATTTGTGCTTTCTTGTGTGTGTGTGTGTGTGTGTGTGTTCAAAACAGACTGAAAAACAGTCCTTTTTCAGATATGAAGCATTTTGGATTAAGATAAAATAGAGATGTTGTTTATTTTTCACATTGGTCCAAATTGCGCAAAACAAAAAAAAATTCTACACAAGTCCAAACTTCACAATAAATAAATAAATGCTTGCACAACAAACAATCAGGTTGTTTTTTATGTCTTTCACTTTCTACAAAAAGATGTTCCCACATACTCCTGCCTCTACCCCTTTTTTTTCTTTCATGAAAGAGTCCTCCTGTGTCCATTTTAGGACACGGAGCCCACTGGTGCGTGAAGGCTAGCTGTCGCTTCACATTACAGTGAGCAGGCATCGGGCAGTCAGCCCTCGCGAGCAGGAGCCCCTCACAAAACACACATCCTCTCCTCCAGAGGTCCTGAAAATCTATCTATGTGAGAGGAAACTGTAACACTCTAGATTTTTTTCTTAAAATAGCACCTTACGAGCGCTACAGAGACTGCTGTAATATTAATTCTAGAGTTGATCCGATTTCTTCTTACCTGAAGAGAGAGTGACACTGTTAAGTCTTCTTAAAGATTCATATATCCAGAATACTTCATATGCAGATTTTATATATGAAAAGTCAGGTCACTGGGTAACATTCACCCGTCAGTACATGCCACTGCAAAACTAAAGTGAAGAACAGAAGCGCACACGTACACACACATACGCTCAAAACCTCAGCCCACTTCTCACTGTCTCTCACGCAATGCTCCTCACCAAGGGCTTCCTGTTCCTCTTGCTGTTTATTTGGTGCCCAAGCACTATCATCAACACCCTCTGAAAAGAGAAGTGAAACCGGGGTCACTTCAGGGCATTCTGGGTGCACAGACATGCCCACACACACACACAAAAAATCTTTGTTTGAACAATGGATGAATCTGATTCAAAGTTTTAGATTTCTGCAATAACATAAAGTTGAATTATGTAACACAAATATAGTGTTATCAGAGCTAGCATGTACATTTAGCATGAGCAAGCATTAGTATTATGTCTCCTGAGATACAAATGTGTCTTAAAGACTTATTGAAATCACTTGACAAATCTTTCCTTCCTGTGTTGATGTACTTCCTGTTGAAACAAGAAGTTTTGGTGAGACAAATTGAAGGGCTTGTCAACTTTGTTTATAAAGTGGCGCCATGATTTGCTCGTTGCTAGGTAGTAATATGGGGCGGGACCTTATCATTCCAGAGAGCATTTGATTGGACAAATCTGGATGAGTCATCAATATTTTTAGTTTTCCCAGAAGCGAAAGACTGCTTTTAATGTGTATATGTGTCAGGGTTTAGGTGTTAACGAAGATATTAGTCACAAAGCTCCCTTTTTTCATTAAGCAGCAATTACTGCAGCCAAACTTTATGTTCATATTAAAACAATAACATTCAGAACACTACTGTTCAAGTTCAAGTTGGCGTCTATAAGATATTTTAATGTTTTTGAAAGGCTGCATATTTGATCAAAAATGCATTAAAACAGTAATATTTTGAAATAGTATTACAATTTAAATTTCAATTTAAATATATTTTAAAATGTAATGATAGCCAAAGTAAATTTTCAGCAGTCAACACTCCGGACTTCAGTGTCTCAGGATCTTTCAGTAATCATTCTAATGTGCATTTTTGCATATTATTATCAATATTATTAAAGACCGTTGTGCTGCGTAATATTTTTGTGGAAGCTATGATTTGTTTGTCAGGATTCTTTCATGAACAGAAAGTTCAAAACAATAGATTTTACTATTTGAAATAGAATCTTCAGTAAGATTATACATCTCTTTCCTGTCACTTTTGATCAATTCATTGCATCCTTTTAAATCTAAAACTTTTGAACAGTCGTGTATATATATAGTAAAACCCGTACTGGTCACCAATCTCCACAGTGTAAGAACAAAGCTAACTAAATAAATAAATAAATTTAAATGAAAAGCTCCCAGTGTGTTTATATTTATGTGTTGCACCATTTTTGACCACTGATATAAACGTCATATGACATACTGCACAACTGCATGAGGAACTGAACGTCAAAGTGTAATTCTTTAACTGCTGAAAATATAATGGAAACAACCTTTAGACAATGATGAAGCTCAATAGAAAGGAAACCGACAATGACCCACAGTCCTTAGCAAACATACTCAAATACATCCACACTATTGCAGTTATGAAATATTACACCTACACCCTTTGGACTAACACATACATACGAAATAACTCAAATAAGCCCCAGCCTCCCATTCAAACTGATACTGTGCTATCTAAGCCTGAGTTTCAACACACACACCCTTGTGTAGATCCCCTTGATAAATATAATTAACCTCAAGCCATCCCAGTGCAGCTCTGAATTGATCAGAACAGGCAGAGTTGCAGCAGGCCTGTCAGCACCAGGCATAATCAATGCACCTTATCGATCCTACACGCGGTGAGAGTCTGTGTGTCAGCGTGCAGATGTGAGGGATCACGCTGCATCTGTTTCGGATTTGTGCTCAGTGTGTGCTTGTGGGCACGATATCAAAAAAAAAAAAAAAAAGTGGGGGTTCGAGGCTTAGTCTCCCACCGTCTGCCTTGTAACGGAGTAACTTGGGAAGGCAAATCGAGTTTTAAAGTGGGCTAGTGAAATATGGCTAGGTTGTTTTGCTCGTTTATGCAGACAACATGTAGTTTATATCCTACAGCATCTTTGACACATTAGCGGCTACTTCCTGTGTCTTTTAACTGCATAAATTAATCAAGGCAGATTAAATATGTTTTAAATATGAATGTAATAATGATATTTGTATATTGTATTACAAACATATTTTAACTATTAATAATATTCTATATACTATATATATTTATAACGTATTATATTTGTTTGTACTGCATGTGTACATGAGCCAGACCCTCGTTTTGATTGCTGTAAGAGCCTACATTAATAAACGTTACTTAAAGTGAGGAACACAGATTTGGTTTGGTTTCTGGTTTATTTTTATATTTTGAAATATTTCCACTAAATCAGGCCCAAAAACAACACCACAACATATAAGATTAAATATTCCTAATAAATTATAACCATAAAGTCAAAAGCTACTGTGATAAGACATTTTTACTTGCTAACCTTAATCAAAACTTTTTATTTGTTTTAAATATGTGTGTTATTAATGAAAAACTAAATTTTTAGTTATTTTTTGTAAGGAGGTAGAGCAAGGTTTCCAAAACTGGGGTTTGCGAATTGATGAAACATTATTAATTAATTAAATCATGAAATAGTTATGGTTATGGAAATGGGGGGAAAAAATCAATAATAATAATAATAATTCTAATATAATATACTACTATTATATTTTTGTTGTTTACCTCCATGTCATGTGACCTTTACCTGATGTCAGAGATCCATAAACATGCGAACATTCTCAAATTATTGTAATTTTAGGTCAAGTTTAGTTAACAAAAGTGTTTGACTTGTGCTTTAACATACCTGATATGGGCTCTCCGAGTGCTTTGTGTCTCATGTTATTCCCAAAGTTACATTTATTGAGTGTTGCCATTATCCCTGCTCTCCCCTCCTGAATAATAAAATGAAGTTGTGAATGTTACTGAAACATTGCAAGAGTTAATGCTAATAACTTCCAACTGCATTGTGTGCCTCTCTCAGTACCACACACAGGTATGTGCTGTGAGGAAGAGCGAGGGGCACATGGGGAGAGGGTGGAACACGATTTATAGGACGCTGCTGTAAAACTTTGACCCCACAGTTGTAAATCTGCCAGTGAAGTCTAGCCAGCAAAACAGGAAGTATGGGGGATCAGAGAGAGGAGGAGAGAGAGAGAGGATGTAAATATGGGAATGGGGGTAGACGGTAGATTGTTAGGTTTGTATTCAATTAGAAAAGTTTTTAGTTATGTCTAGGTTTCGCTATTAAACCTGAAGGGATGTAATGGCTGGTGCAAATGTTATTATGCATCTTCTTCAGTTGATTTTCTAGTATCATTGAACTGCAACTGCTTGTTTGAATCCTAAAAAGCTGTAGGCTGCACATTAGCTGAAAGAATGTTCTAAATGTAAGTTTTCAGCTATGAAAAATAGCGGTCAAAACTCTCTGTGTATAAAGGTTGATGGCACATACAATTTTGTTGGGAGTTTAATTTAACGATTTCATGCCTTGCATTTTGTTTGTGCACACACTGATATTGTTTCTGTACTGAATGTCATTATGTTTTTAATGCTCAATCGAAAGATGAAATTTCCATTGCAAGGGGTGAAAAAAAGGCCCTGGTACACTTACTTTGAAGATAAATATCAACAAAACAGCATGAGAGCAGATTACAAAAGTTAACGTGCCACCCACTGAGGTGTGGTAACTCAGGGTCATGGTGTGAAAATACAGGATGTAGATACTGAGACAGGAAGTGGCAGGCATCAGAAGTTTCAGTCTTGATGAGCATGTCAGTATTCAAGGTCATGAGAAATGTCTGGCATGAATACACCTCTGAACTCTGACTGGCTTTGAGGATGTGATATGAAATACAATAATCTTCACTTTTCAGTATAAAGTTACTTTATATTGAATTTGTTTCAAGCTAATTGTTATTAGTGATAATGTAACTGTGGAACTCTGTGTGAATCAGTCTGTCATATTTATAGACCATTTGACAAGTGACAGAGAGTTACTAGCCTACCTAAAACAGAAGGACAGTAGCTGAGCAAATCTTTTAACAGTGTTTATTTTCCAGTCTGAACTGACAGAGTAATCAAATGCACATAACTAAACGGGCTTCTTTCACACACGTACACATGGCAAAGTCTGAAGCATTCTAGTTCATTCAGGTGAATAATTTATTTATTTCTCAAAATGATCCTCTCAATAATATATAGCTTTGGAAAGTCAGATTCATTGTAATGAATTAATTCTTTTTCTGTGGTTCATGCAAATGAACTGATTAAAACTATTCAACAGTTTAAATCTCTGGACTAGGCACACTGTTTTTAAATCGATTATGCGTTTATGCATTGTCGAATAGGCCATGCATTGCCGAATCAGTTATGCATTTTCTACCTTACTGAAGGATCTATCTTAACAATTAAATCAGAAATTATATTTTTGGATTATTATTGTTGCTATACACCCAGCAAACAGGAAACATTCTCAGAACTGTAGCTAATATTGAAGTCATCTCAAAGTTACGAATAAATGTTCTTCTGGTAATGTTTATAGATTGTTTGTTTAAAGTCTGATCTTTAATAGTGGTCTCAAAATGTTTGCAAAATAATAAAAGTTCGCATAGTACCTGTACTTGTTGCTAACTACTTTTTCAGTAGCTTGACTGTAGTTTAACAAAGTAGCTTATAGCTTGGCTTCCACTGCTAATGACCGTAATAACTTCTTTTCAGTCTACTATTTTCTCTTCTCCTCTATTCATCTCTCTCTCTCTCTCTCTCTCTTTCTTTCTTTCTTGCTGTCTTGACTCTTTCAGTCATACACATTTACATGCACACAATAGTTTAGGGATCCAGGGGAGTGTCTAAGCTATATTTCTAAGAGTGAAAGAGGTAGAGGGTTTGCTCTAGACAGCAGCTGGTTTATTTGAGACCACTACAGCCACCAGACCAGATCTTACTCTGTATGTGTATGTGTACATACTTACTGTGGCTATAGTTTGAGGCCAAAACTGTGAGATATATATGATAAGGTATATATAAAATAAATAATAGTAAATGAGGGTTTAAAATGTCAAGGTTCTGTTTTGCAGGTCATTATTTTAACTTGAATTCTTAGAAAACATAATCATCTTGTTGGATCGTTTTACATGTCATTTATTATACTCAAATTATTGTACAGTGCTACAAAAAAAAGGTTTCCTCTTTTTCACCTGTTACACCCTAGTAACTTCTCAAAACTGCAGAACATGATTGTGAGTCAGATTCAAGGAACAACCCAAAAGACCTAGAAATAGAAACATGCTATGAATATAAATCCAAAAAAAAAAGCAGACATCACAAAACATTTGAGTACAGATGAAGAGTAAATTAGAGGCAGCTGTTTCTGCTCTGATACCTGGTTCACACAACACACTGCTGAACCTCAAAGTCAAATGAAAAACTGTGAAGGTCTTGGAGAAAAGAGCTGACTGTCTTATCTCATGAGCTGAGAGTGAGGTTTGCGTGACAAGGCTGGCCACGAGAGGAAGTGAAACGTATGAGAATGGCAGTCACCGCAGTCTCATCTCAGAACACTCACCACCCTCACTCTCAAACCCATTGCTCCTGTCTTCACCCCTCTCACTTCCTGGCTTCTTTAAAGATTGTATGTCGTGTCACTTACAACTTCAAAACACAGTGTGCAGAAAAGATACCGTTGCTGAAATGAGCAGGTTCTTCTAAGAATCAGGGTGTTGCTTCTTCTGTGGCATCGCTGCGAAACCATTTTAATAGCTTTATTTTTTAAAAGATCATGTCCCAATCCAGTTCCAATATAACCCCTAGCTTCTATCTACACTTGATTTTCATATATATTTTTTTTATTTATTAAAATAATAGCAATTAAATAAAAACACAATTTGAAATAAAATATACAAACAAAAACACAAGTTATTTAGACACATTTTAAACCAATACTTACTGGCAAATGATATTTATTCAGTTGTGCTCAAAATCCACTGGCTGCTGTGTTCATGATCATCATACTGTGGTGTTCCTGACAGTGAGTTGACGCTAAGCTGCTTTGTATGCTTGTACTAACAGTGCAGTGTGACATATGACTTATGCGTTTGTTGAGACAGCGTTACTGCTGCAGTCATATTTCAGAGATTGCTTGAAAATGACAAACAAAATCTCACCCATTTTTCCTCCGTCTCCCTCCTTTGTCTCTTTTTGCTCTTTTAGTATGGTAAGCCCTTGCCCGTAGGCCTTGAAGGTTAAGCGCCGAATCCCTACAGTTCTGACCTTGCCTTACAATGAGCAGCATTAGTTCATTGCTCTGTCTCAGCACTATTACATTGACTGTCAAGATGAAACACTTGCTGACTTGTTTCAATTCGGTAAGCTATAATCTGAACGTGTTCAGGAAAAAAAAATAGCTAATTCAAAATCTAATCTTCAAAGCTAATTGCAGTCTAATTCATATCGTCTTCTTCCCGCAACTCACTCCCACTTCCGCTTCGTTCTCTCGCTCTCCTTTTCTGTCCCCCATCACTACGCTCTTTCCTCCTGCAAGCCGTCAGTTAGAAGGTCTCAGGGGAGAAGCTGTGGCCAGGCTTTTTGGGAGAGCTGTCAGACTAATAGATTTCCTCTTTCGCTCTTATGTGAACAGAGGGAAAAACCTTCCCTGCTGGGACATACTAAAAGCAAAGGTCGTGCTTTTATACTTGGTTAACAGCGCCGCCTAATGTCTATTTTGATACATATCAAACATACAGTACTAATTTTTCGATGCCGTTTTTTTTTTTTAGAAAGCTTAATATTTTCACAATAGATATTTGATATTTACATAAAATAACTAAATAATAAGCAGACATGTTTGTACTTTAAAAAAAGTTAGTCATATGGACACTGAGAAAAATTATTTAAAAAAGTTATATATAATAATATATTTATACAGATATATGAAATAGTTTTTGCTTTAATTGTTTTAGATTTAGTCATTTCGATTTCAGGGTTAAATGGTATTTCCTTGAATAAATGTGTCATAAGCCTGAATTGTGTCATAGGTAATTATATCTGTGTTAAATATACATAGCTGTTTGCTCTTCCTTCTTCTCCTAAGACGCTTGGATTAGCTCACAGGGTAACCCCTCATTCACGGGGAATGTGAGGGGGAAAATTGACTTATATGGAAAAGACAAACAAGGTCCATGTTGTAAACCTGTAAACCTCAGTTAGAAAAAAAAGTTATAAAAGTTAAGTTAATCAGTTAAATCCATTTTTTAAAGAAATTCTAAGTTTACAAGCAGACGATTATTTTGTATTTATACATTAATTGCTCTTCACTTTGAAATTTTTGTGTAAGAGCAACATTTAATTTAAAATGTCTATGACATCTCAACCTCTCTCTCTCTCTCTCTATCTATCTATATATATATATATATATATATATATATATATATATATATATATATATATATATATATATATATATATATAAAATATAATTATAAATATATATATAATTATTATTATTATTATTTTTTTTTTTGGTTAAAACTTAACTAGACTTAACTATATCTAGCTAATTCAGTAAATGCCAACTTGTTTGTAATTTGTAATGCATTACAATGCATTTGTTTGTAATTTGTAATGCATTACAAGTGTCAGTTTTGTGAACTCAAAAGAAAAAGGAAGTTCTAAATACTCCTAGAAGTTAATTTATTTGAACAAATTTGTTTAAGTTTGCCCTTTGTCATATAATATTTGACATTTGGAGCATTAGACAGCATATGATTTGTTTCACATGATTTACTTTTATGTGAACAGAAAATGTTATGTCAGTTTTATACATTCCCATTCAAATACCATTACAGATATTCAGTATAATAAAAATGATTTTCAAAGACCATTAAAAATAGACTAACTAATTACAATATTTATAGATTTAAATGTTAATGAATAGGCCTACAACTAAATGTTTTGATCTAAGCACCCAGTAAATAAGCTTTTTTAAAATAATAATAGGTTTATTGTATTCTTCTTTGTATTATCTTCCTATATACTGTATTTTATTTCATTTTTTTTCAATTTGACAATAAAAAATATAAATATATACAATATATACATATATCTGGCATTTAGGAAATGAAATCATGACTGCAGTCAGCATAGTTCCTGCATACGGTAAGCAGCTTCTTATACTGTAAGAACAGAATAAACACTGACATGCACATACACATAGGGTGTAAATTTATCGTGTGACTTCACTCTCTGTGCATGACAAAGGAGGCGGTGGGCAATCCCAAATTGGACACCAGGGCCTATGACGGATGTGGGACAAGTAAAAGTGACACCAACCCATTAATCAAATTACAACCATAAATTAGCCTTATGAGCATGTTGGATTTCCTGTTTACTTGAAGCTTCAAATTTTTATTCATGATCTCACTGATGTAAAAAGGGAGTGGAGGGAGGTTCTAGACACCTGTTGGAGAAATATATAAACTGAAGGGACCTGAAGAAAGCAGATCACACTTCTGAGAGCACAGATAAGCCCTCAAGACAACACCACCCAGACCAACAGATGAGAGCAATGTCTTCTACCGAGAGCCTCTTCATGGATGACCTTTTCTTTGCAAACTCCCACTTTTTGTGGCCCAGATGCAGTATGACTTTTTCCAGCTTTAAAGAAGATTTCCTCACCCATAAAGCCCAAATAATGCAGAACCTGAGGAATGAGATCAGAGAAAGCTTGCTGAATGAACTCACTGATGAGTTATTCCAGAGTCTAGATGGTCAGAGCTCCTTCTCCAGGCTCTTCAGCCTGATCAACACAGATCAGAACAAACAGCGAGACATGTCTCTAACTCTGGACACTCGAGGCTTCTCTCCAGAAGATGTCACTGTGACACTATCTGGAAGGCGCCTGGAGGTGATGGCTGGCAAGCATGCCCAGATAGACACTTCTTCATCATCTACCAGCACCACACATGGCGCAGAAGCCCAGGCACAAGGATTTGTTCAAGCTGTGCAGCTTCCCGACCACCTGGATCCAACCTCCTTGACCTGCTCACTCGGAGAAGATGGACTTCTACATATCGAGTCACCAGACTCCAGAGACAAGTCCTCAGAGGAGCAGATCATTCCCATCCGCTTCAGGACATCCCTGGATTTCCCCATCAACAAGGACAGAACAAACAAAATGCAGGATGAAGCTGAGAAATCAAACTAAAAAACTGATTGATGTCCTATTATACACTGTACAATTATTTTTCATGAATCGTCGATGTGCTTCAAGTGACTGTAAATTATTGGTTCTAAAAAGGTTTTAATAAAGATTAATTTAATTAAGACGTCATGCACAGATCTATTCATGTCTTCTTGAGATATGAAAGATTAAGGCTGGTGATACATTGGGCAACTTTTTGAGCAATGTTGCTTGGGCACTTCATCATTGAAAATGGGTAACAAATGTCTGTCTGGATAGTTTTAGATCAGCCATGAGCCCCGTCTCTCACCTAGTTTCCTGATGAGGGTAAAATTGAAAGTGACCCAGCAACATTGCTCAAAACTTTGCCCCATATCATCAGCCTTAGATTTTGAAAGTGGATTTACAGTCCCTAGGCATTATCATTCTTGTCGATGTGGAGTGCTACTTTACCAATTTTCAGTTTTCTTATGGTATGTTAATTGATGTACATAATCACTGATATGCAGGTATGTTTCTAGAATAGGACATCACTTATTTGTGCATGTTCTATGTTTAGTGAATGTGGTGGTGGTTTGTGCTGTAATGTAGATCATTTTAGTAATACAATAGACTTTTCTTGAGAGAGAGGCTTAAAGTATAGCCTAAGAAAAAAATAAATAAAGCAGCTTCCATAAAGGTGTGCAATTAAGATCCATCAGGACATGCAATCTCTGGAAGTATTTCGTCTAGCAGAATTTTAAGTGACTTAAAATGTCTGTGAAACAGAATTTAGCCTATTTCCAGAGAAGTACAGTATCAACCATCCAATATAATTGATGGCGCTATAGACACATTATTTAAACTTTATTTATTTATTATGCATTCGAAAACTAGTTTAGATTAGTCAGTGTTTGTTTGTTGTTGTTGTTTTTATTTTCTCATTGTAGCTATGTTGTGATGTTTCTTGCCCAACTGAAGTGATCACCTTTTAAAGGTTCTCTGGGTCAGTTCTTTTCTTTTTTATTTATTATATATTATGGTTTTAAAATCTGATTTACACAGAATGCGTTCCGTTTTAAAACGTGAGATGCAGTGTTGAGGAATAGCTAAATGCAGAGCTATCTGGAAGGAGTAGCCTACAGATTTTGTGGATTAGGAATGCAAACCTTCCCTTGAGTTAAATGTTTGGAAGACGAGACTGATAGGCCAGTTTGTCTGTTACACGCCTTAATGTTAATTTCTTGACCCCCATTGTGACCACCAGCCATAGTAACCTACTCATAACACATTACAATTATAGTAATTGATTTCTTCACATTATACCGGACACAGGAATCTTTTCTATCAAACGAAAAACGCAGGGCATCCGAGATGCAGGAGGGCAAAAGTTCAAGAGATGAAAGGCTTCCGGATGAAACAGTCAGCTAGCTTATAAATGGTATTCTTGAAATGGACAGCAGGGGAATTTGATACCAGAAAATCATGAGATGAAGAGGCCAAATGCTGCCATCACATTCAGTTCCCAGGAGGAGCTAAATAAAAGCCTGTAAAGGTTTCTCTGACATTTTCAGCCTAAGGGAGATCATTTGTTGTGGCTTCAGCACAGGTACAAAACACAGTGGTTAATATTTGATGTGTGCAACCTCAGGCAACAAGATGGAGGAAGCGCACAAGGGAAACCACAAATGTCTCCGGACTAATTTAAATGTCAGCGGCATAGAGATGTTTGATCTGGTTCCCATTAAATAATGTCTCGGTCTGAGAGAGAAAGAGAGTTACAAAATAAAGGCAATTGCTCATGTCCTCTCTCAGCACCTGCCATTGCCTGACATTGATCACTGCTTTTACCAGACTTTTGGCAAGAGGATAAAATAGCACATAATTGTCTTTGGGTGGGCAAAAGTGATACTGAGCTTAAATGGAACTGGATTTCCCATCTTCACTAACAACTAGCATAGTATGTCCTGCACTAAAAAATAAATACAAACTAATTGTGTCATTGTAGCTTGTCATTCTTAATAAGTTTAGTAAGTCATCATATAAAATACTAAATATTTTAATCATATTTTAAGTATTTTTCAAACATTTTTATATTTAAATATTTAAATATAATTGTCTTAATATAAAATAGAAACAATTGAATATTAATCTTTTATTATAATAATAAAAAAGAAGTCAATACATGAATATACAACAAATGTTTAGGGCCATGTGGTCTTCTTGAAAAAATATTGTGCAAAAATATTTTCTAAATACAGCAGATTTAGAAAATATTTTTGCACATGGCCCCTAAACATTTTTCTCCAAATAACCTGTTTATGATGTTGCCTCCTTATTACAGTGTGTCAACAATATCACTGATATCATTGACGGGGTGTTTACAGCTACACTTAAATACAACTTTTTAATGGGTGCTTTCAGCTGAGGCACATCTCTGTCCAATCCTCTTCACAAACGTTAATGGTCTTGTGTGGCCTCCAGCACAATAGATGACTCAAACAGTGACAAGCAGTCCTTGTGGGCAATCACTTGTGTAAGGAGACCCACACCAGCGGGTAAATATTGATCCCGTTTCCACCCAGCGCTAATGATAGTCCAGTGTCTTGTCGAGCAGTTCAATGCCTCCGGGAGAGGAGACCTGTTCCCTCGGCAGCCGGTGTCATCTGCACCAATGCACCGATAGAGCTACTCCCCCGTGCCTTGGCATCAATCTTTTTCAAAACATGCTTTCTTTCCTCCTCTCAGTCATTTCTTCTTGATGGTCTGAAGATCTGACATTAAATCCCAGACTGTTTAACCTTGGTGAGCACTGGTACACCAGATGTTGAAACTGGGTTCCTGTGATCCATGGCTAATGCATTGACAGAAAAGTGAGTTGCTCAGTAAAGAAAGGGTGCGGGTGATTTGAGTCGTTTGTTCCTTGAAAGCAGGTTCAGGATTACCTGTGAACAAGCAGCCATTTATAATGGAGTATATGACAACACAAGATACTACGACTATACACTAATTTACATGCAACATATTAAAATGAGTTGTTTTTTGATAATATGTGTTTGACAGTGTTTTTTTGTGTTTTCAAAATATCTTTTATGTTCTGCGGTACTTTTTCTTTCTTTCTTTCTTTCTTTCTTTCTTTCTTTCTTTCTTTCTTTCTTTCTTTCTGTGTGCTATTTCTCAGCAGATTGGAATCTGATGGAATTAATGGAAAATTTTTTAGATTTAATAATAAATGTACAAAACAGTGTATACGTCAAGATATTAAGTAAATAGACCTAAATAGACCTTAATTAAGGCAAACACAATAAAAAAAAAAACCAAGGCTGTGAGAAAAAGATGTATAGTCTGTTTTATGGGCAGTACTGTAATGTTCAGTATTGTCCTATTGTGCCATTTTTATAATATAAGGTTTAAGTTTTTTTTTTTTTTTTTTTTTAATTGTCACTAGGAAGTATTTTGAAAAGGTATATGTCGAACGTCAAAGCCGGAAAACAGGTCTCATTGCTTCTGCTTGTTGGAGAACGTGCTTACAGCTGTAATTAATAATAGCGATATCTATGGACTTTTAAGATAATCCATTTAACTAGCTAGCTATTTTTATTGTTGATTATTTATTCATTTTTTATATCTAAATGTTAGTGAAAAGAATACAAATGATAAACTTTTAGATATCAGTCCACATATGTGATGGACATTGGTTATGATCATCACTGGTATCTACTTTGAAGGCATCTTGAGTAAAACTGCTTCATATTTAACAAAGCATATGCAAACCGCTTAAATCAGAAGTGACGAGACTCAGAACGCATCAACGCATAACCACTATTTTGCATACATTTAACAATTAATATGAGAGTAAAATTGTATATCCTGTTGAACTACACCCATGTCAATACCACACAGGCTTTCACAGGTTTTCATATATTTCTTCTACCCAACGGTCCAACCCAGGGCTGTCGCAGGGAATGCTATCCTAATTTTGTGCATAATCCTTTCCCCCTTTTTCAGTGCTTGATAAAAAAAAAAAATAAAATAAAATAAAAAAATAAACCAAGGGGTTTTGGTATTTTCACCATCACCAGCTGTAGTGTCCTGTACATCCACTAGTGGGCACTGCTCACTACTCCAGTGCCATTCTGTCCTGAACTCCATTTCCCACAACTCTCTCACCACTGCCAGGTCTCATCAGCGGTTGTCCCTTCTGCCTTGTTTGCCTCCATGGTTCCCCTTGTTAGTTTCCATGGTGTTTAATAAGCTCCTCCCCCTTGCTTCCCTGTTTGTATCTCCCTTTTTATACCCTGTGTATTCTCCGGTGTCTTTGCCAAGTCTTGTTAGTGTCTGCTGCATTTCTGAGTAGTCCCCTTGTTTCCTGTGTCTCTGGGTTTTGAATCCTTGAACGCTCCCTGAATATCCCTTGCCTGTTTCCCCTGCTTTGTTGCCTGTTTGGGCTGTTTACCTGTGATTTGATCATTTGTCCATTCTGGACACTGATTCTGGATTACCCTCTAATATCGTTAGGGTGGGACAATAACCTCTCTCTTTCAGCAACCTGCCAATCACATGAGATCGCAACATTTAGCAAACAACGATCCGATTCCAGATCTACAAAGCCATTTCACTTGAATGTATGTCACAACAGAGAAGAAAAGACACGGTCACAATCTCGGTTTTAAGCCAACCTCAAAGTAGCTTGCAGTAGTGTGCTAAAAAAAAAGGAAAAGAAAGGGAATGTTTAATATGACAGATTTTACCTTGAGTAATATAATGTGATATGTAATGTAAAACGGACACAATCAACACTGAAATTAACATGTTCTTGAAATGCATGATAAAATAAGTAATATTTAAGATGGTTTTAGCCCAAAAAAACCATAAAACCAGCCAACAGACAAGTCTGACAAGTTTGGGAGACCATTAAGCCCAGCGAACTAGCTTAAGCTATTTTTATTTATGTATTTATTTTCTTAATCTTTTTTTTTTCCAACAGGGTAATGTTCAGTACATTGGAAAGTTTGTTCATTTTATCAGAGAGCAACAGAAAGACCTAATCCTAAAAAGATTGAACTCATTAAAGGATCAGTGGTGAAGGCTCATTTTAATATTAATGACTCTAAACGTATTAGATGTTCCAACTGCCAGCTTGGACAACTAAGAGGATGAAGCTAAGAAAATGTGCTCTGTTCTTTCGATTTATCGGCGGCTTAAACATCAAAAACTAATGGCAGCATCAATAGCAGGTTAGTAAATTGTTCAGATCCCCCCCGGAGTGTTTCACATTTTGGGATGGGGAAAAAATAATTGGGGCAATCGGCTGTGGTGAAGAGTCATGTAGGTTTGAATTAGATCATTTTGCAGTTTCGCCTTTATGAGGGTCCGTGACAGTCTGAAGCAATAGGTGTCATGGGGCGACAGTATAAAATGTGGTCCATCGTGTCTAAACCCGAAAGGTCTCCTCTGCGATTGATATAAACTAGTAATAAAGATATATTCCCCTGGCAGTGGGTGCACTGATTTGATTTGTCCGGTGGTTCAGTGAAGCGTCTGCCCAGGTCTTGACCCTCACGGCACATCTGTGATGATTATGATATCTCAACACAAGGACACCCACTGCTCTGAGCGCTCGCATTACCCTGCTTGAGTGTGCTCCTGATAAATAGCAAACATTTGTTTCAACCCGGATGATATTTTGCTCTGGCATTACCTGATAGATGCTTAATACGCCACCTGAATTATATCAACTTTATAGATTAGGCATCAGATGTCCAAACTGAAACTATATGAACATAAAGGAAGTGGTACATTATTCTTTGTTTTAACATTTGCTTATGATCTCCCATGTTGTATTTTCATATATTTTGAAATGTAATTTATTCCTGTGATGGCAAAGCAGAATTTTCAGCATCATCCGTCCTGTCTTCAGTGTCACTTGACCTTTAGAAATCATTCTGATATGCTGATTTGTTGCTCAAGAAACATTTCTTATTATTAGGTTAAACTGGTTCAAATATTTTGTGAGGACTGTGATACTTTTTTCTAGGATTCTTTAATGAATAGAAAGTTCAAAAGAACAGCATTCATTTGAAATAAAATCTTTTGATGATTGAATTCCAAAAAAAAAATTAAAAAAAAAATGAACTGGATATTTGAAACCAACAAGCATTTGTGTAATTGGACTTTTGGCTCAAAAGTGTGAAAACTAGCCTTGTTCTTCTAAATATGCTGTGAGGTTTTTTTTTTAAACAAATGCAAATTTTCAAAAACTTTTAATTGCACTTGCCCTTTAAATATAAATTTGTAAAAATCCAATTGATCTCCTCTCTAGAGATCAACACACCACCGTTTACAGAGTAAATGTTAATGTGTGTATTTGCTAGTTTACTTAATTGACATTCTTGGGCAGCGTTGAGAGCAATCAAGAACACCAGAAACACTCCTCAACAACAGACATGTGTACTCAGGAGCCCCCAAATAGGGTAATCAAATAGCACCACCTAATCTAAGAAGTTGATAACCCCTTCCAGAGGTTAAGGGGGACAAAGACTATAACTATAACAGTCCTACTTCATCAGACCTTAAAAAAAGGTCTTGTTATTGCTTAAAGATGTTTTTTTTAAATGAAGATACTCACTCTGATTACTGTATAATCAAATATAGCTAAACGACTAAATTAATTCACAGAAAACATGCTGAACTCAAAAACAGCTCCAATCAACATAAAACCACAGCAGTCCAGATAGATCTGTTCTGCCTCACATTTTTGTCAGCAATCGTTCTAATAGAATAAAAAACATTGAGAGGATAGAAAAATATGAACTCAACAACAATGGTAGATCACATGGAATTTGAGGCTGGTGTGGTAGATGATTCGTGACTATAATCATGGTTGACGTGCAACATCACACTTTCACTGAGTATGTCAAAAGCATGCAGTTCTTTAAGTGGCAAGCTGTTCTTTTCAGCTGAAGAAAATATTTTCCTCCAAGAAAATCTGTGTCTCTTTTAAAGCTTTGTGTAATAGATCAAAATAACATCCCTGGACTGAATAATGTTTTTTTTTAGTTGGCTTACACAAAGTAATGTGTTTCGTCTAACTTAAGGCCTGGCCTTGTCATCTTGCCAAGATAAATAGCAGTAATTAAAATGTTGCTGCAGGCCTGTTTATGCCAGGGGCAGGATAGTTTTGGCTCAATAGAAGTTAAATAGAAGTTGTTGTCGCAGGTGTCATCATTTACTCCCTCCTTCAGGAAATACTGGCACAATTGTATCAATATATCAAAAAAAGAGCAAAAACTACTATTGATATTAGACTGGAACAGTATTATTGTACTGTTAAGCATCCACTCTGCCCACTGTATGTTAAAGAGAATTCTAATTTAAAGATGACATGTCCTGTGTGACTGACACCTACCATAATGTGTTTTAAAATCATTTTTACTGAAGCATTTTAATACAGATGTGCAATCGTTCTCTAAAGATGCCAAAGGGAGTTTTCATTATAGATGAATCCCCTTATGACATGTATTGAATAAGAAGAGATAAATATATACTCTCATAATGAATCATAAGTGAGCTAGCCATAAAAAATGGCAAATACTTGTGTATAGATGTATACAGGGTCATACACACAAACACAAACCACCATCTGAGAAACACAGATGAGACTAAAATAATGCAATATATCTTAAATAAATAACCTAATGTGCACAATACATCATTACAAACATTACTAATATCAAATATATGTACAGGGACCTTTAAGAAAAATCACAATTTTAGTTAATTTAGTATTTATGTGTTCAGTAAACACTTCTTAATTTTAAATAGCTGTCATTTTTATCACTTGCTGTGTCATCAGGTCTTATACAATTAATCTTCATAAGTGAGAAATACTATTAAAATCACATGTTAAAAACTCACATCATCACATTAGACTTTACTTAATCAAGATGATCCTCTTGGTTTTTAGCGGATCAGATCTGTTGTTTTAACATAGATGAACCTTGGCATCAAAAGTGCCCTTAAATTAGGAAATCTCCCATAAACCATCTTTGCACTACAACACTTGAACAACATCTTATTTTAGTAGTCATAATCTGCTTGTCTGAAATGTTGGCCGAGGTCAATAGTTAGTGATTTACTGGCAGACCAAGCAGGAATCCTTTCAAAGGGCCTCTAATATGGAAACCGTCTAATTCCCTCTCACCTGAACAAAAACAAGGCAATAAAAACTGACAGTCTAGGATCAAGAGAGTTTAATGTTTGGTCTGGCTGTGGCAAATGCCCCAATTCTGTATCTCTGTAATAATGGCAAAGCCCCTTACAAACAAGTCTCATATTTTGTCCTTAATAAAACTATTTGACTGTCAAACCAAGTTCTGCGGTTTGATCTGTCAAGTCAAGCCTTGGATACTGTGTCCGTTTTCTACAGTACATCTGCTGTAAAACTCAAGATATTTCAAAGACACAAAGGGACACGTTACTTATTGTGTTAATAATTAGATTTGATAGAAGCACAACACACTTGAGCACTTACATTTGTGTAAAACAAATAATAATAGTGTCTGTTTTAGTTTTTTCTGTTGGGTATAGGACCAAGCTTTCATCTCTTGGCAGTAGACTCAAGCCATATGTTTTCTTCCGTGGACAGACACAGCATCTGGGTGGTAGGCCTGCAAGCCCATCATCCATCACATCTAGAGTTGCTTTGAGTCTTCTCTTGTGTTTTGCCAGTTTATTGTGACAAGAAGCTGATTTCAGTGCAGTCTCTATAGACTCTACACAAAGACTTTTTGATTTCAAATAATAATATTATTTTCTGATTATTATCTCTCATAATTATAACTGTAAATATTCTACTATATGATATCGGCCTGCTTATTGTTGGCATATGCCTTTTTACCAATTCATGTGACACAAGAATCTTTCAATTCCCACCAGTTTCAAGAAGTTAATACTGTTTTCTTGATGTACTGTTGTGAATAGTCTACTTGTGCTCAACAGATGTTTCTTAATTATGCATGAAATTAAGACTCCTGTATTTCATTTGTGTTCTCCCCCAGCTTTATATTCAGAGTTAATCTTGATTTATATATATTTTTTTATCACATTTGTATCTTCAGAACACATGGCTTGACAAACATTTCCATATGCTTATCTTCTCCTCCTCATCAGAGATAACAGATTGGAAAATTAAGACATGACCAATATTTATTTTATTCTCATATGTGGGAAAGATCGCTGTCAATCTTCTGTGTTAACCTTTTCCTTTTACATGTACCAATGGCACTCTAGAAATGATGAACAATGAGTCTGATTTCCTCTGTCACGATTTGCTGTTGATGTAAGATTTGCTACTGCAGTGATGTCAAGCAGAGATGCAGAAAAGATGATTACATTATAAAAGAATTTGGATTAAGCTTATTTAATCAAACCTGCCTGTATGAAATGGGTTCAGCTCTTCTGCCATTTTTTTCTTGCCATCCTTTCATTATATTCCCAATAATTCCTGCTTCTGCAGTGACCTTAACCATTATACCTCTTTAGCAACGATCTAACAGATGAGGGCTGTGTTTCCTAAAAGCATCGCAGGCCTATAGATCATCTAACCATTGCCAACAATCAGCAGTGATTGTAGGGTTTTCATTTTTGGGGGTCTCATTCCCCAATGAGGGTATAATAATAATAATAAAATAATAATAATAATAATATATATATATATATACACACACAAGGTTTGACTAATAGGGTATGGTAATATAGCCTACTAAGCTTATTGTGGTAGTCCACTGTAGGCTACTTGCGTAGATGGCTATAACATTTGAGTAATGAATAAGCTATATTCTTAGACTAATCCTAAATTATAGTCTTCTCGATCACACACACACACACACACACCGGTTTACTGTACAAATACAACATTTTACTGTTTGCATTTCTCGTAGGCCTACATACCTCTGTATACCATCCTCTTTCTATGCTGAGCCAAAATCTGATGCCTTTTTCGTATGAAATTTAAAGGGGACTGTGGCAATCACAGATTCATGTACAGTTTACGGAGCTAATTGCAAAATTTTTAGGGGGGCTGAGCATACATTTTTTTTTGGGGGGGGCTAAAGTCCCCTAAAAAGCCTAGCGACGGCCAAGCCACCAATGTCACAATGCCGAGGTCTGCTTCACTGCTGATGCTTTGCTGATTTTGCTTCTGAGCGGTTGCTTCTTGTATACACTGTGCTTACTAGTGCGTCCACTGGGAGCTCCTTAAGCATCATTAGTTTAACAAGCCATCAAAAAAAGGCCTCTCTTTTTCCTCTTCTTTTGGCAATGAAATTGCAGTTTTTGTTTCCAATATTTGTTGCTTTACAGTGCTAGAAGAATCGGTAAGAAAAGAAAAAAAAAACTACCCAGAACCAGCATCAGGTCCAGGACTTGTGAAAATCTAATTTACTATTAACAGGTTTTACTAATGTTGACCATTAAGTGTTTTATATTAAACAATATGTATTGTTTCATAATTAGAAGTAACTTTTTGTCAGATGTCTTTAAAGTATGGTTTGTTTCTTTCTTTTTTAAGAAATGAATCATTCTTTCATATCTGTGGCTTAGGTGTCCAAATAGTTTAATGGGTCCCTATATAACTCCAGTGTGTCACAGTGTTTGTATTTCTATTGTTGTTATTTTTTTTCTGTTTTTCTTTTTTCATATATTCTATGTTTGGGTATTCTGGAACTCATTGACACACATAAAATCTCAGTAGTGTCGTAGTGGCCAGTGAGTGAAGTGCTGAACTTGAGTTCATGGTTCAGTGCACTGTTTGCAGGGATGGTTCTTTGAGGCTGGGGGATGCTTATGAACTCATGAGTGTGCTATTGAACAGGCCACAGGTGTTAAGGTTGCATGAGGCCTTCAGGGCTTCGGTTGGAGCTGTCAGCTTTGATCAAGTTCTCTAATCAAGATATGCTGCAACCACCACACCAGAGAGCTGAGATAAAAACTGTAGTTACCTCAGTTGTGGTCACCTCACAGAGAGTTCAGATGCCATTGGTGTCCTTACATCCTTCAGTTCACTGAGCTGCGTTTGCTTCATAGACCCGATATACTGCAGTTATGTTGATTCCTATGACTCGCTGGTCAGTGTTGCTAGCGTTTTTTAAAGTGGCTGCAAGAGCTCCAATACCAATACAATACCTTTCACGGCCCAATTTGTCAACCTAACACAATAAAGCAAGTCTAAGGAAATCTGTGCCACAAATCAAAACATTACCTGCTTTGTATCCACAGAGTCAGTGCCATATTATCATATAGTTTGAGTCTCTTGGGCTGCAGGTGAATAATGATGAACCACTGTTCATATGGGGTCAGTCAGTGTTATTGAGGTCTCACTTTCTCTTCATAACTTGTTCTGCCATCGGCGCTCGGAGTGACTGTTCACTCATCCTGCCGTTGCTTAGATTTCACCAGTGGTCTACTGCCAGATAATTGTTCTCATAGAAATGCACTTATACCAGTTGCCTTTGCAGTAAAGCACAAGCATTTACCAATAAAAACTCATTGCCGTCACCCATGGGTTTTTCTAGAGTTTCTTCAATACTGGGTACAGGCCCCCCATAAAAAAATAAAAAAAAGCACCCATATTTTGATGCACTTTTTTTAATAGTTACTGTTTTGGATATAAATGGATATAAATTATCTTTGCCTAAAGCACACTCATTTACAAACTGCACATGCAAGCAGTGAAGACATTTGCAAGTTTTATTTCCTATAATGGTTTTGCAGGTAAATATCCACCCCGTCTACATTTTTTTTTTACTGTCTTACAAAATATCCTGTTACTATTACAGTGTGAGAAACCATTGCAAATGATTCAGAATGTGAGTGAA
This sequence comes from Carassius auratus, assembly GCF_003368295.1. Classification (NCBI taxonomy): domain Eukaryota; kingdom Metazoa; phylum Chordata; class Actinopteri; order Cypriniformes; family Cyprinidae; genus Carassius; species Carassius auratus. The sequence continues at coordinate 6,781,460 of NC_039245.1, read as the reverse complement.
CTGTCTGAATGAATCAGTCTGAATCACAAACAGTTTCAGACCTTTTTCTAAACTAAATTAGATCAAATGAGTGATTCATATTCAAACAGCTGATAAGAAACGCACATGACTTCACTGCTGAAATATTATCAGAGAAAATGATTCTCAGGTCGGCATACGTCAATCCCATTGACACATAAGGATTTATCAGAAAGATTTTTTCTAATGACGCCACTTCTCCCTCCACTTCCTGCCACATGACAAACTGTGTCAGAAGATTTCTTGCAAAGAATGACAATAACAGACTTCACAGATTCAAACTGGCTCCTACTATGAATAATCAAAGAGTTGAACGAGGACTAGAACAGAAAGTAATGCAGGAAAACAAACACTTTCATTGCCTGTAAAAGTGACACAGTTCACAAGCTATTTGAAGACACCAAAGTCATCAGTTATTTGCATTCTTGTCTTAACCTGTTTTTGTACTGTCATTTCAATGGATCAGATTAGAACTGATTATTCTTTTCTTCAAACCAGATGTCTATGCAGTTTTTGCTCACCTGAGATCTTTGCAGGAAAGCCACAGTTGCCAAGACAGAAGGCTGCGTGACTGACAGTGTGCGTCTGCAGGGTGTGTTATGACGCAGAGCCGGCTAACCCCCTACACATGTTCTCCTACTCCCTCAACCGCAGGTGTGACGGCTCCATCCAGCACAGAAAAGCAGCTTCTTCCAAGTTCTTTTCCTTTTCCCCTTCAAAAAGGGACTCAACTGCTGCGTATGAACCTATTGAACGATTCTATATCATGATGATATTAATAAGTACTGATTTAATTTGTCATTTCATGTGAATCACAATTAATGTTTAGCAATATTTATGTCCGATTGAAATCTATTACTGTGAAAATATGCTTTTGAGAAATAAAATAACATATTTACCCACCATATACTTCAATAGCGATGCTTCCTGTTGCAGAAGATCATTTTTGAGAGGGTAAGCTGTCTGAGAGGGTTCTTACCTGCAGTTTTTAGGGGTTTGAATCCCGCCGACAATTCCTCAACAAATCAAAAGGACATTTGGGATTTGTGTAGATAGCTAGTAGGCAGTTCGTCAAAGTTTTTGTTGCGCTAATAAAAGGCTAGTCGATTATGTGACACAAACCTGAGAGGCGGACAGTGAAATAAACAGGCACAGACTGAGTCACCGCAGCCCATTCTGTAACACTTTTGTCAGTTTTAACATACAATGATATTTGTATGTGGCATTCAGTCAGAGCGCTGATTACTTTTAGATAACAAACTGATGAGTCTCTTTGTCAGGGAGGGAAATCACGCTTTTTCGAGTTGTCCAGGAAGTTATATAAGCCACAGCTTGATACTAAAGCCAGATGATACAGTAATACATGGGATGTCGCGGTGCCTGATTTGTTTGTATTTGGCAAATGAGTGCACCGAAGAAAGGATTTATTTACAATTCATGGTCATATCTGTCATCTGTGAGTCATGTGCTATTGTCGAAACATGCAAATCTATAGTAAGGTATATTACTAATGCTTTTATATTTCCTTCACCCTCCTTTAATGCTGTTATAATATTTCCAATGTCATTCAATGACAAATACATCATACATCAAGTGCAGAGTGAGTTTTCTTTTAGACGCATGAGCCATGGGTTTATCTAAGTCTTTCTTTCAGCCGGTTAGATTTAACATTATATTGCCATGTCAAAGGAATTTATGACGTGATTGTGTGTGTATCTTTCCAAATAGGCTTTTCCAAGAATTTTCCAAAATGTTATTCAGGTTATTTTTAGAGCCACTCACATTGTAAAAAGTAGAGCTCTTAACTGTAAGAAATGCAAATGTAGATGTGTAACCTAACGTGTGACATGCTTAATGTACTGTAATGACTTAATTAAATGAATTGAGATGGCCCCAAATGAAGCACAGTTTTATGGTAGAAGAGCTGCCAAAAGAAGCTTTTATACTTTAAGAGAGTATAATTGACCTTAACCAGGGGAACACTGGTTTACTAGAATGTTAACAAGGTTATAATTCATTCATTTAGCTTGTGACCTTTTCTTTCATGCATATTTTGTAGCCACTTGTGGTTAGAAAAAGTGTTTAGAAAAATCAACTTCTGGAAACACAAAAGTCTGAATAATGAATGAAGTGAAAACATTTATATTGCCCTATCAGCATATCAAACCATCCTTAAATGTTAATAAAGCATCTGGATGAATAAAATACTAACACTTTAATATCCTTTTTAATCTCTTTCTGCCTATAAGGAATATGTCTTCCTGCTTTGACACACAATATGTACTGTATAACTGATTCAGAGCCAGATGGGATATGTGACATCCTGGCATCGCAACATGTGAATGCTATTAAATACAATTTGTACCTGGATGTTTCAGTCAGATTGCTTGATATTGCAGGTTTGGCAGTATCTTTTGATTAACAACTGGAAGCTTTAAATGTTGAAGGATGACATTTTTTCTTCTCACAAGGCAAGAAATAGGTTAGCAATTTGATTGTCTCTTGCACTTGCAAATGAAATACTGTCACATTCATTCAAATACTGGGTGACATTTTAAAATGTTAGACTGTTAAGATACTAATTCTGAATTTGTAAAGGTAATGTCGGGACGTTTGACCATACTTGTTAATTATATATGTGATATCTTTATAGTTATTTATTGTTTATGTTTATTTTTTTCTTGGTAGTAGGCTGTAAGACATAAAAAGCATACATTTATTTTACTTTTTGCTACATTTTAACAGAAGAAAACATAGCTAATAATGGGGAGGCTGATCAGAAAATGTCATAAGCTAGACTCGAATCGTACTTTCCACATGAGCACCGCAGCTAAATGTTTCGAAGCACTTGCTTTGACAAAAAGTGCAAATTTTATAATAAAAAATCATTATTAAGGACCTCTCTGCAACAAATACATCCAAAAGCTGCATTAAAAAAGCTAGGACTATACAGAAACCACCACATATGTGTATCTGAAAAATATCTTCTCATGACACACAACCTTTGCTATTCAGCATATACTCAGTCTTTTGTGTGGGTGACTCCTCTTGAGTCAGTGTGAGTTTTTGGAGGGGGGGGGGTCTCGGAGTTGGTACATCAGTTCGAGTGACTAGATAACACCTCGAGGGGGTTGAACATGCCTCCAAACCACGATTGATGAGGAGCTTATGAACAGCATCACCTAGCTGAGGAAGAGCAGATAGCATGAGCAAGCCCCATTGACGTCTCCTGCGCTGTGATAGGGTGATTTGGATGCTTATGGGTGTGGGCCTCCCTGTAAGGGCTCATGTACAAGACAGCAGCCCACGTCAGCCGCCCCAAGACTAAATCCAGTATCATGACGTTGTGCACATGAACCAACAACAACTTGAAAGGACTGAAAGAAGTCATCACTGCCTGTTGTGACAATGAGTAAGATATTAGTTGACCTTTTTAGTACTTCTGGATAATAAAGATGATGACACATGTAGAGCTGAACTATTTGGATGATGATATCAGTTTCATTGCATGAAATAAATGATACTCTTAGTGAGAAACTACAGCCGGACTTTGCAAAGGCTGTTTCAGAACCACATTTCACAAGTTTTAAACCAAGAACATGTTAAAGTCTGTAGCATACAAATATTCTTTTTTTTTTTTGGTATCGTATTGTTAATTATCTGACTGTGTGGAGCACTACTAAAATGTATTCACCATTGCCAACTATTAAACTTTACTAACTGTCTCTGTTTAAAGCAATGATTCATTGGTATATAATGACATAAAATAGGCTATAAGTTTTATAATTACAGCAATTAGTTTATACAAGATTAATTAAGCAAAAAACGTATAGGCTCAGTTAATAAGAAATAGTCATATAAAATTGTTTAAAAAGCGTAATACCCAGGATTAATGATTGCAATTTCTTTTTCTTTTTTTCCCAATTCATAATAAGTACCAGATAACAGTAATAAACCATATGATTTCAGTCATTAGTTGCTGTTGTCCTGCATCTCTTCAAGTCATTTAAAAGTCATTTGAGTCTCATTTTATGAATCATTCCTTTGTTTTTTCATTCTTTTCTCATGCAATGTGACTAAACCACACATCAAGTTAAGACATAATTGATTTCTCACAAAGCTTTCTTGGGAGTATTAACTTCCTGCAACATAATCAGTCTGTTGGGAACAAGTTTGATTATTTATGCCTCAAGGGACCAGAAGAAATCAGATGCATTATTATAGATCCAGGAGCCACAGAAACTCTTTCATTTCTTTTAACCAATATCCTCTTAGTGATTTAATTATGAACATAGGCAAACATGTCACTGTATCTTTTAGAAAATTACAGATTCTTCATTTCCGGTAACAAATGATGTTGGTACGTACATTTTCTGCATGGAACATAAGAAGCAGCTAAATGCAAATATGACGCAAAGTGACACCTGTGTAAAATGAGCATGCCATTATGCAAGATCATATTTAATTTAAGTTTTTCCGAAGTCGGTTTTCATTTATCCAGGCTTCCAGCCACTGCAAATAATCTTGTATCTTGTTGAACTGGAAGATTAAAGAACGTTTTCATACAAATACCTATAGATTTCAACAGGATTGTCAAACGTGTGTGTAAATGCTAAAAGATTACAAGTTTGGTTACAAAGCGAGGATTTCCATTTGTAGTGAAATAGACGCAAATGTTCAGAAGAGGTGGTAACCATAACAACAGCATGTCGAGCTTTAAATCATGATCAATTTAGGTCGGTAAGATGACACATAGTCTATCATGAAGTAGCCTACTGTCAATATATGTCACTTAATTCTGTTCATATAAAACTTTAATGTTTTGTTTTACAAGTCAAATTATTGTATGAGACAATGAACATCATCACCTTCTCATTGTATTAGAGAAGCCATTGTATAATTCCCACACTGAGTTTAATATCTTATGGAGGTCGCAGTGATTTTGCCAAGTAAGAAATGTTCCTGGATCAACAATGATAATCCTGGATAAACAATATTTCCCAAAAATATAGACTTAACACAGTTCCTACCCCTGAACATAGCCCTACCCATCATTTATTCCTAAAATCATTGGGAAATGATCGCTGACTAACAAGACTGTAGAAGCACCTAACTTTGATTTTAAGCCTAAAACAGATATTTATTGTTCTGTTCGCTCAGAATCAGTTGTTAATTTGATGAAGGGTCGAGTAGAAAAAGCAAGAATTATATTTGATTGCTCGATTAGTGTCTGAGTTTTGATTAGCCGCTGCAATCAATCTCTGGAGCGTCATCTACTATTTCTATTGAAGGCCAATCAAACTCAATTCCTTTCATCAGAAACTTCGTACTGACACAAGACACTCTGAACTAGATGAAAGTTCTACTTGACAGACACTTGTTGCTATCTGTTTATAAAGACAGGGGTTTTAATAATAAGAAACTTTATTAATAATGCTATGTGCAAAATAATGTAGCCTAGTGTAAGCTTAAAGAATGTTTGATATTCATTTCAAATTACGTCTCACTTTCAGGTAATTGATCTGCAGCTGAACATCACTAATGATCTTAATGAAAATGTCTCGTGAGGTGTATTACGAATGTGTTCATGGTTGACGTTGGATGTGATGCTGGGGGCAGAGCTCCTGTCACTTCCACCGCCCGTCTCGTGTTTACGCAAGGCGCAGCGCCGTATATAAACCGCTTGAGGAGCGGACGAGATAGAAAGATCCGTGAGTGGACAACTTCTTATTTCTGAAAGACCTCGCTAAGAATCGGGAGACGCAAAAAAAAAAAAGAAAAGAAAAAAAGAACACTGAAACAAGAAACTTCAAGGTTCCGCTCCAGAGAAATAACTGTTCCTAAACTCTTTGGCTGCTGAAAGTAAGTTGTCTTGTGGTTATCGTTCTGCATGTGGAGGTGCAAAATGCAAATTGTGTTTAACATTTGAAAGATGCTAAATTTGGCTTTTATTGGAAAATCTAGGCTTTGTCATTGCTGTAAAATATATGTCGGATACAAAAGATGTTTTCAGTGTCATTTGTATTAGTACGAACACGTTCAGCACCATGGACAGCAATCACTTAGACGCGCATACTACTTTTAATAAGCTGCTAGGAGGAGGAAGTTCGAGAGTCTAGATTAACATTAAAAATATATTTGATTAATCCATAATTATTCTATTTCATAAAAAGTTTTTTTTTTTTTTTAAATCAAGGTTTTAAAGACAAATTAAACTGATTCGTTCCTTAATGCAGTTCAGCCTTGATCTAGTGTTTTTGAATCTCGATTGAGTTTTTGCCGTCGAGGTGAATGTGCACAGCTACATTTGCAAAACTATTACAAAACTGTATTTGTCGTGACTTCTCTTCAACCTGTTGTTGCGCTAGCACTTTTCTGATCTGCTCAGACTTCTTATAAAAGGCCGTTTAATTTAAAGCAACCACAATAAGTCTTCATGTTCATCAGTTAATGGAAGGGGGAAAAATGCGATTTTTATTTTTCAGATGGCCATCATGCTGAAACCCTGGACCGTCATCGCTACTGTCCTCTTCTGCGTGCTCCTGTGTCTCGGGACATTTGTGGACGCCTATCCGCCCAAACCAGAGAATCCCGGAGATGACGCTCCTCCGGAGGAACTCGCCAAATATTACACCGCGCTGAGACACTACATCAACCTCATCACGAGACAACGGTGAGAACGTCAAGCTATGTATCATACAAATGCATCTGTTTGCTTAAATTATTCTTACCACCCCACACTTCGGACCTCGAACAGGTGACCATGATAACAATGTTCCTCTTTGCACCATCTCTCAGTAATATGTCAAGAAAAATGTCCAAGTTCTGTAGTAGGTTGCTGAAATTGCATTATGATCCACTTTTTAGTGGCTAGAGGCTCTTTGCATGACCAATCTTGAGTGATAAAACCCAAACAGATGCACCTCAGAGAAACCTCTGAGATTGAATAGGCTACTCATCTGTCATATGTTTCTCTCAGCCCTGCTCTATAGAGGATTACATTTATTTACATATTTATAGTCTTCTAAACAGGCCTTTGACATTTAGGACTCAGACAATGAGTGAGACATTCCAATATAAAAAAAATACAGTAAATATTTTTTTGACCACACAATATACTTTAACTCCAGTTTATTCCAAGAGAGTACCTAATGTCAGCCTCGTCTCTTTCCAATACCCTGCAAGTCCACCAAAGAACCTTAAATCTTACCAGTAAGAGTCCAAATGAAAATCTCTGATGAATATCTAAGATAAAACCAACAGACATGATGGTTCAAGACTGTCACGACTGCGTTTAATGAATGTTGGTCTCTTCACAAAGTATTGCTGACATCCATAATGGAGAGCAAGTGAGAGTCTGTTTAGCTCATGTTTCAGAAATAGCTAAAACATTAGCTTGGTCTCAAACTCATTTATGTTGCTTGTAGGCATCTATCGAAGAGGGATCTGAGCATGAAATTGCTTTGTGGATTTGAGTGCCAAAACCGGAGCACTTTAGATGTTTTTCAGTGTAGGCCTATTCGTCTTGAAGATGCTGTTCTGAGAGAAAAGAACTAGTAATTTTGTCTCAGCTCCATACTAAAACTTTTTTCTCCAATACTACTGAATGTTCTTCAGAACTGACAATCATGTTTTGTCTGAAGATATAGAGGCTTTGTACCTTTCGTCTGTGTGATCAGTGTCAGATCTTCTAGGTGACGTGTCTCAAGCACATTGAGCTGTCAAGTGGTCAAAAAACATTTAACAGCTAAATTAGATTCATAACATCTGGGGTGAAAAGACAGTTTGTATTCAGTGATTGGTGTCTGACAGATAAAGTGGGCTGACTAGTTCTTTTCACTTCCAGACACTTTCACGCACCACAATGAGCCCACTGTGTGAGCAATTTGAGATCATTATTTCAATACTGAAATGTTCCCAGCGAAGCTACACGGATGGAATGAAGTGATGAGGAAATAAAATGTCATATTCCTAACATCCAGGTATGGAAAAAGGGCCACCTCGGAGGATGTGATGGCTGAGTTGCTGTTCGGAGATGACACAGAGCACAAACAGAGATCAAGGTGGGAGTCTTTCTTTTAACTTTAACTGCTATTTTAATGTTAACTAATAACAGACTTGTTTTACAACTATAAGATTGTTTCCTGATTTAAATGGTCTTCTTAAAGTATTTTGGCAAATGCAGTTTTTTTAAATCCTCGAGGAACACACTCATGAAAGGTGATGGGTTGTGTGTTAATAGCAAGGAGGAACAACTCATGAATTTTTCACACCTGTTGAGGAATCAGGGGACAGATGGGATCCCTGGCTTCTTTTCTCTCTGTCCGTCAGGAAGGGAGTGGGTTCGGGAACATGACGCACAATGAATATTTGAAAGGCCTTGACATTTAACAGCCCTAATTAGGCCTTAAAAAGGAAGAAATCGCACTGTGCTTACTAATTGAAAACTGTAAATCCCTGACAGACATTACACCGTTATGAAGAAAATAGTATCTATGAAAACAGTGAATAGAGAAAATGTCTTATTGATGTCAGAAAAAAAGCAATATTGATTGCTTATTGATTATATTTATCTCTTTCAGATATGATGACTCTTATATGTGGTGAAGTCCAGTGACCCCCGTGTCACCTGTCTTGATATAAGCCCACCTGTGCCTCCCACAGAAAACCTCCAGACAACTATATGTGAACCAGTTACTATCAACCTCATCCACCTCTTTATTAAATACATCCTCTATTTTCTTTCATCTGCACAGAACAAATCTCATTAACAACTGTACATAATATATTATAATAGGATCTATCAGTGGAAATGTATAGGCTGTGTGTAAACTTCATTGTGTCATGCAGAAATGATGAGTTTTGTTTGTACCATGTCAATTATGTGATTAAAAGTTTATTGGTTGAATCTGGAGATTGATTTTGCTCTGGTGGTTTTTGAACAAGCTTTACCGTATGCCATAAAGAAAAAGAACAAGTCATTAAAAAATGATATCTTAGTACATTTTCAATACTTAATTGGTTTTCTTTTTAATAAGCAGATTTCTAAATGACCAGCAGATGTCCCTCCTGTGAAATTAAAAAGAGCCCTGTTAGACAAGTCAAGAGCATAGCGTGAACGGCAAAATACTTACATTTTATTTATTTGTACAATTTTTATTTTATTTTATTTTGTTATTTTATTTATTTTTTTACCACAAGTCAGAGCTAATGTCTCATTCTACAAAAAACTGTTACATTTTTAACAGCAATTTATAGGAATAACAGTTAACACATAACGCTTATATTATTAGCTAATATTTATTAAATGCTTCGACTGTTTCTTTATACATTTATATAACACATTAAACAAATAATATTCATTTTTGCTGCTGAACCTGCAACTGCATCTTTTCATTGCATACCTTGCACCGTAATGTAAATTAGCAGAGAACATTTAAAGAGGGCTCTCGAGAACATTCTGTTGTTAACACGCCCCTGTAGCCAAACATCAGCTGGTGGGTCCCACCTACTGAGACGTGTGAGCGTTGCCCCTTTATGTCTACGCAATGGCTAGACTCTGATTTGATGCTTTTATAGCGGTTCAGACACGTCTCACGTAATCAAAACAACGTTACGAAACGTCTACGATACGGGAAAGGTTAGTATCTCTTTTTACGATACACACATTTTTTTATGTTATGTATGTTATGTGTGGAAGCATCCCTCTGAACGTGTGTTCCATTCAGCAATGCGAACCATAAAATATCATCTGCTGTGATATAATATAGTATATTGTTGTTATGTGGTTAGGAAATAAGTGAAATTATGAATTCATCCATTGTTTAATGAGTCTGGAGGTTATTGATTTTTTTCATCCGAATGCTTTCCTTTCATTTCATCATATTTAAGTTCAGATGTCAAATGCGAATGCTGATTTTGTGTGAAATAAGGCTGCATCACATGGCATCGCTTCCGTCCCTATTTTTGGTGGTGCGTGAACCTCCTGGTAAATCTCTAACATCAGCACTTCAGGATTATATATATATAAAAAAATCATTAATCAGAATTTAGAAATATAATGTAATTGTGCTGCTTTTGTATGTGAGTTTAGCTATACTATTTTTGGGATGTTACAAAGCTGAAGCATTAATATGAAGATTATGGGACATTATTATACAGCAGTTAGTTCTGGTCCTTTAAATTGCTCAGTTGCAAGAGGTTTTTTTTTACCATAACAGCTCTGGAATGGGACACTTTTCTAGCTGTGCCTGAAATTACCTCTATTCCCTGATTTTAGGTGTTAGATATTTTGTAACTGTGTTCAATACCATAGTGAAATGGTTTGTTTAGTGTACTCATTAAATAACAACAACAACAAAAGCACAAAGGAAAAAAATTAAATAATAATAATATCCGACAGATGATAGTTGGTTGTGCTTTAGTTGAGTGTTTGGTGAGTGCAATAAAAACACATTCATGATATGAGATTATAGCATTAATACATATAAATATTTATGTGCTGTCAAAACCAAGTGATTAAATGCAAAGAATAATCTGGCATTGTCTCAGCTTCTCATTATGGTTCCTTAAAGGGGACGTAGACCTATTTGTGTGTGCTGGTGACAGATGGGACATACCTTTTTCTGGCTCGAGGGAGCAGATGAAGAGTATGGATGCTTGTGATGTGGGCTGGGCCAGACCAGGGTGTCATTAGCACTGGGGACTCAGCGGGGTCTGCAGAGGGGGTTCAGGAGTGGCTAAACTATGAAAAATTCACTATCCCTCCTTTTTTAAAAGGCTGGAGGAAGACACCCCTCACACTTTCTCTCGGGATCTCACTCAGATGCTGAGTTTGCATTTATACCTGGCCAAAAAACAATGGAGCAAGTTGGACATAATGAGATTGAAATGTGAGCTTGAGCATCTCTCATATCTTTGCTGACAGCTTACAAAGTCAACTGAGATCAAGCATTAGTAATCCTTTCAGACAGAGCCGGACTCTTCTCGGAGTTTCAGGCAGTTGATAAACTTGACAGTAATATTAGTGAGAATGGGTTGAATATGACACCAATATGAAATAATAATTTTTAATCATTTGTAAATTATATACATTCTAATATTATAAAAGAATGCTATGTTTACAAATTATTGTATAGTATAGTACGTATTTATAGTATGTAAATTTTATATTAAATTGTTACATTTAAATATATTAAAAAAATTATGTTACCTGGCTCAACTAGGCAATAATAAAAATAATTTTCTTGTGTATTCTGTTTTAAATTTATTTATTTATTTGAAACAACACATAGTAAATACAGTGGCTCCAAAATTGGACCAGAGTTATTATATAAAAAATGTAGTTGAATGAAATAAAATAATTATTAACTAAACTTATATATATATATATATATATATATATATATATCTCAAACTATTGGTCTATCTCCACCCCAATATTTATTTATTTATTTCAGCCAGTTGCCATGGAAAAAATTATAATTCTTATATGTGCTAAAATAACTAAAACCATAATAAAAAAATATTAAAACTTAATAATTAATCTAAAATAAAATTATGAACACAAACTACAATTGTATCTCAGCGATACTAAAATAACACTGATTTGAACACTTTAAAATAATTAGCATAACTGCAGATTATTTGGATATTTTAATTGATTTTTAGGGGTTCAATTACTTTTTGGGATCCATGTTTATTTGGTATTTAATTTAAATTGTAACACTATAATTTGAATTTCTTCTTTTTTTTTCTTCTGGGACATTGCTAATATTATTATCAATATGCCAATATTGTGCTAATTGGGATGTTTAATTTTTTAAGTTTTAATCAAAAACCTTGATCAGAGAAGCAATTTATGTCCTGTTATTGTGCCTGTAGGTTAACAATACAGTCTGCTTGTTTTGTGTGGGTTAATAAAAGCAAAGGAGATGGAGCCTTTTAGGGGTCTGTGATTAAAGATTGTGGAATGGAGCAACAACAAAAAAATCTGAGATGCTTAAGGGATTCACGACACCTATATATTCAAAGAAAGCACAGCCAACACCCATTAATAAAGACTTGTAGGAAAGGAGTTGCTGGAAATGAGCTAGATGAGACATTTAGCTAGATGAGACTCCATTTAAATGTTTGGCTGAACTAAACTGACACTTCATCCCAGTGTAGCAGCATCACTCTGAACCCTGTCATGCTTGTGAATAAGGAGTGTGTGATTCATACTAGCACTCCAGGAATTTACATTTATGCATTTAGCAGATCCTTTCACCCAAAGCCACTAAGTCATTTTTCCTAGAGATAACAATATTCATAGTTATTAGAAAGGTACGCTATAAAGCTAGAGCAAAGGTGAATTGCTAACAGAGAATAATTATTATTATTACTATTTTTTTCCCGCGAAAAGCAGATTATATCTCTAAAGAACTTTAGGCTTATTTGACCTTATTTACCCTTTTACCTCAAATATTTTGAGTACTGGCTCATGTTTCATTTACTCACCCTCATGTCATTCCAAATCTGCATTACACAAAAGAAGATATTTTGAAGAATGTTGGTCACAGTTTTGGTGCCCATAAACTAACATTGTATGGACAAGAAAACAAAAACAAAAAACAAACACAAACACTGAGACACTTCTCAACATATTTTTTTGATTTAAAAAAAAAAGAAAGTAATTCATACGTTTGGAAAGATATGTGATATTCCAGTTTCTTAAGTAAGAAATTCCAAGTTCCTTGAATTCATCTTAAAATCCGGGCAGCTGGAATGTATAGCAGCTACTTTCCCCTTTAGGGAAGCAGGCTACTAGTCACTTAGATCATAACCTACATAACATGTGGGAGAAAAAGAATCACTATAGCAACCACCTCTGTCATACAGTGTATTTGAAAATGGTTCATGCTTGCATAGGATTATTGAGAATACGTTGTCCCCATTATTTTTTATTGAAAGCCTCATAATGTCAGTAGAATGTTTTTTTCTTTTTTTTTTTTTGTCAATGCTCCCGTGGGACGATTCCTCTTTCAGCTTAAGTAATGAAGGCAGTGTAATCTTCTCTAGCATAAACAGGGCTAATTGACTGCTCACTGTGGGCTGTATTTGTACATATCTTACATAATACATTCTGTTTTGTAATAAGATTGACAGTGCAGCTCCTGTTTGTGAGAAAGTGCAAAAACTGCAAAAACACAACAGAAGTCCAGACTTAGAAAATAATTGTTTGCCTAATAGTTGGATTAGCCATTTCTGTGTGTGCGTGTGTGTGTGTGCGCGCGCACAAAAATGAGAGAGAGAGAAGTTGTGTCAGGTACCTCCTCTGATCCTTCAGGTCTTTGAGTGATTACTGCTTACTGGGACACTGTTTACACCATCAGAGCAGGAACTTATGGCAATGAAAACCTTATGGACTGTGTGTGGTATGAATTGGAATCTTATCCACCTATCCATGTCTGTCTGTCTGTCCATCTGCCCTGTTATATGATGTACTGTAGAGTCAGTGATCAGTATAGCAGGTAATCAGGATCCTGTATCAGCATTATTTCATCATATTGACCGATAAATGGAACATTATACCATGGAACATGATAACCTTATAACGCGAATCACTGATTTAGTTGTTAGAAATTATCTTATTACATTGGAATAAAGAGACTGTGGAGTGATAGCAAAATCTATCTGTACTTTTGTAGTATAAAGTGATTGACCAATCTGAATCAAATATTGCAGAATGTCTGTAATAAATACATAATAAAAACCTTTCAATCTTACTCTTAGCACTTCTTTCACTCCCACCCTCCATCTCCCCTCGCTTTCCTCTTCTTACGACTAGTGTCTCTAGTGCATCTGCTCCCTGTCATGGTTTCATTTGGAGGACAGGGCTGAATCTAAGCAACCCCCTGGAAACCATTCATTCTCTCCCTCCCTCCCACCTTTTAACACACATAGACTGCATATCTCATTTTATTGCATATCGTCATAGAAACCACAGCTTACTAGTCAATGCCCTCTCATTCCCCATCTTTCCTTTGCTTATTCTTACTTATCCTCTAGTCTAATGACAATGTTAAATATTAATGCTAGATCTCTCTCTTTAATGCTTTTGGTTGCAGATTTCAAACATCATGCCTGTGGCAGCCACCAGCACAGAGCATTGTAAGTATTATCATATATAAGAGAGTTTTTGGCCCTGCAGACTTTATGAAATTAATGTATAAAAAAACTTTTTACACTCTATGTTTATGTATCCAATAACAATGTCCATGTAACGTATTGGTGCTCTAAGGAAAGCAAGATCTTTCATAAATCCACAGAAGAAACAATAGAGAAGATGCATAATCAGGTCTCTGTCGTTTCCCTCCAGCAGTTCTGCAGGTGTTGGACACACTGAGTGACAGCACCAGCTCCGCCACCGCCAATGACCTGGATCTTATCTTCCTCAAGGGCATCATGGAGAGCCCAGTGGTCAGTTTTCAGCCCCAAACATACTGAAGCCATTATTGCCAAAGAAAAAAAGAAAAGAAAAAAACTTTTTTTGACTGTACATTACTGTATATGACTGCAGATTACCCCACCTATTGCTAAATACATTTATATAATAATAAATAAATTTAAAATAAGTCAATTAAGTTCACAATTCTGTCACTTCTCCTCACCAAGACTTCATTTATTTAACTACAAATACAGTAAAAACAGTTATTGTTTTTGTAATTTAAACGTAATTTAAAAGTTTTAAAACTATTTGAATATGTTTTGAAATTTAATTTATTCCTGTGATCGCAAAGCTGAATTTAAAGCAGCCATTACTTGAGTCTTCATTGTCACATGATCCTTCAGAAATCATTCTAATTTTGTACTCGATTATAATCAATTATTTTTGATGATCAACTTCTAATAATGGTTCTTAGCAACAGTAGCAAAATAAGCATTCTCTCATGACAAACCAATAACTGGTGATGAATATAGTGCTTCAAACCTGATCTCTTAGAGTGCTCAGAGTCTGGAGGAGACACGACTGAAGGCCGTGAGGGACAATAATGTGGAGCTGGTGCAGGACATCCTGAGAGAGCTGAGCCCCTTTACACACCGCAGCAACACCGCCGCAGAGCTGTCAAGCATACTCAACCAGCCACACTTTCAGGTACACAGCTGTAGATCAACAAACCTGTCAAATGAAATGGGAATAATAGACAGTCTGATTAAGAACTGACATGCTGTGCTTTTGATGATCAGTCTCTGTTGGAGACACATGACTCTGTGGCCACACAGACGTGTGAGACTCCGCCCTCGAGCCCCTGTGCTTTCATGGAGCCACCCATCAGTGTACGGGTGCCAGCCGATGCCATCCGCATGGTGGGCATCCGCAAAGTGGCTGGAGAGCATTTGGTAAGATGGCATTCACAGTGTTTCTGTGTGCAGATCAGGCTTTCAGTTTTGCTCATCTCTCATACTCTAGATATAAAAAAAAAAATTCATGCCTGGCATAACTCATAGAAATAAGGGGTGGGGTGGGGCGGTATAGAGAATATACATTTTATATTTATGCTTTGCTCTAAAATATGAAAATGTGCATATACATTGTATATCAAGTAAATTCTATAATTATTATATAACAGTTGTGTTATGTAGTATTATATAATTATTATGTAATGTGATATTAAACTATATTATTTGGTATTAAATTACAATACTAATATTATGTTTTATAAAAAACATAGTTATAGGATTAAAAAAATGTATGGTTATGCTCTGGTATAAAATATTAAATTAATATACATTTGAAAAATATCATATTTCCATATATAAGTAATATTATATTAAATTATAAAATCTTTTTATTTTAATAGTAATATAATATTAGAGCAGAGCATTATTAAATTATTTAATGAAATGTATAAGAATGCTCTGGTGTAAAATATAAGATTAACACACATTTATACAAAATTCCAGTAGTGAATATATGTTGAATGTTGATTAAATTATATTATTTTATTTAATATAGTATGCACTATATAATATAACTGTTTGCACTGTTATTATGTATATTATATATATATATATATATATATATATATATATATATATATATATATATATATATATATATATATATATCAAATATCATTAATATTCATTATATCATAATATTCAGTATTTTATTTTACAGAGTACACATTTTTTGTATGCTCTACTCTAAAATAGTCAATTAATATATAAATGTCATGGAAAAAGTTAATTAATGAATTGTTTTGTGTTTGGACTTCTTGTTTCTGACTCGTTGTCCTGTTGTTTTGTCAGGGTGTGACGTTCCGTATTGAGAAGGGAGAGCTGGTGATCGCCCGCATTCTCCACGGGGGGATGATCGACCAGCAGGGTCTGCTCCACGTGGGTGACATCATCAAAGAGGTGAACGGGCGAGAGGTGGGGGACGACCCTCATGTGCTGCAGGAGATGCTGCAGGAGGCCAGTGTCAATGTGGTGCTCAAAATCCTTCCCAGCTACCAAGAGCCACATCCCCCGAGACAGGTACCATCTCCACCCCCTAAAGACACAGTGGGACATGTTACTTGCATGCCCAGGGCATCAGTGACCCCGTTTACACCTGGTATTATGTCTCAGGCAACCAGAGGTTTTGTGGCTCCACATATGCACATCACTACTTTCCTCTGGTTCTTCTCTGCTGCTCTTTCATGGTTGTCATGGATACCAGAGTAAGGAGTGAGCGCAGCAGTCTCACTCTCAGTTAAAGCCAGATGTGTTCACTGTGAGACACTGTTTCAGTTTCAGTAGACACTGTTAGCATTTTACTATTTCAGACTACAAATATATATATTTGTTTGATGTGGTGTATCAGATGGACTGTTAAAATATTAACTTCTAACTCATTTCTCACATTTGTTTTCAATCGTGTTCAGATTTTGAATGATTGAAAACAGTCAGTGCTGGGTAGTAAGCGATTACATCTAATCTGGATTACTTATTCACATAATGGAAGTAAATTATACATCATTTATTGATTCTCCCTAATTCATTTTTTTCTCCCTTAAATTTCCCTTTTTAAAACATTTTACAGCTTCTATACATTTGGAAAGTCTTCAATTTTTATGGAGCTGCACACTTTTAATAATTTGTAATTTGTAATCAGAAACAGACTACAATCTGTTAAGTAATCTTCCCAGCGCAGGAAACAGTTCAGATCAATAACTTTACCCTAAACTGTATTTCAGTCAGGATCACGATTATCCTTGGCTCTACAGGTTTTTGTGAAGTGCCATTTCGATTACGACCCGGCCAATGACAACCTCATCCCTTGCAAGGAGGCGGGACTAAAGGTCTCAAATGGAGACATTCTGCAGATTGTTAACCAGGACGATGTGAACTGGTGGCAGGTTAGTCAGTCAACACAGGAGCACTACAGTGCCTTTGTGCTAAAATGACTTGTTCATTTACCTTTTTTGAGGATGTGAAGTCACGTTTGCTCTTTAGTTAAAGTGTAAAGATCTCTTTATAAAAGTTGTTTTGGCTTGTAAAATTACTGTATAACAAAACTAAAAATATGCTCAAGGACTTGTTTGTACATGATATCTCCGAAGGCACATCATGTAGAGGGAGGCAGTGCGGGCCTGATTCCCAGTCAACTTCTGGAGGAGAAGAGGAAAGCTTTTGTGAAGAAAGATGTTGACCTTTTACCAGCAGGTACTTATTATTATTATTACAGTTTTAAATGTATATATGTTAAATATATTCAAATGTAATTTATTCCTATGACGCCAAAGAAGAATTTTCAGTGTCATTAATCCAGTCTTCAGTGTCACATGATCTTCCAGAAATCATTCTGTATTGATTTCCTGCTCAAGAAACATTTCATTCAAAGAAAGAAATCATTGTTATCAATGATGAAAACAGTTGTGCTGCCTAATATTATTGTGGAAACGGTTTTATTTGATCTTTCCAGGGCTTGTTTAAAAGCATTTATTAGATTTTTTTTTTTTTTTTTTTTTTTACATTAAATGTGTCTTTACTATCATTTTTGATCAATTTAACACATTCTTGCTGAATAAAAATATTCCCCTTTTTTTCTGTCAATTTTTGTTTTTTTGACCCTACCCTATAGAATGGTTAATTTGTGCATACCGCCCCCTGGTGGATTTAATATGAACATGAACTATGTCTAATCCTCAAATCAAACGTTCATAAAGCAGTGCAAACAGTTAAGGTGCATACTTTGTTAAAAGTTCAGTAATGATGTAAATATGTCAAAAATATCACTGTGTATTACAGCCAATCTCTGCACTGGAATGGCTGACAAGAAGAAGAAGAAAATGATGTATTTAACTACAAAAAATGCAGGTTTGTTTTTCTTTTCCATTCAGTTCTTGTCTTTTGAAACGTCATGTCTTTTCTGTTTTCCAATCTTCGTTCTCTTTCCCTTGTCAGATTTTGACAGGCATGAATTACTTATCTATGAGGAGGTGGCAAAATTCCCACCGTTTCTCAGGAAGACGCTTGTTCTGATCGGTGCACCTGGAGTAGGCAAACGAAGTCTAAAGAATAAGTTGCTAGTATCAGACCCTCAGCACTACGGCACCACCATCCCCTGTGAGTCCTCTCTAGCTGTTTCAAGCACAGTTTTCACTCTTACGAGAGCTCGAGACTCATTCATGATCATGACCTAATGTAAATATTTCTTCCATGAAGTGTAAGAGATTTTTTAGGACACAATAAAAATGTAGTCCTTGGCTGTTCTTATGTAATGGTCCACAGACACCTCTAGGAAACCCAAACCAGCAGATAGAGAGAATATGACGTATGTCTTCACATCCCGGAATAAGATGGAGGCTGATATAAAAGCTGGCTGCTATCTTGAACACGGTGAATATGACGGTAACCTCTATGGCACCAAGATTGACTCCATCCATGAAGTAGTGGAAGCTGGACGCATCTGTATCCTGGACGTCAAACCACAGGTAAAGGACTGGGACAACTGAGGATAACATCAACATCCATGAGATTTCATAATCATATGATGCTGTTTTGTAGTATTCCATAAAAATAAAATAAAAACACTTTGATTTCGATTTTTTTTTTTGCCATAGGCCCTAAAAGTCCTCAGGACATCAGAGTTTTTGCCTAATGTGGTGTTCATCAAAGCCCCTGAGTTTGAGGTGCTGAAGGCCATGAACAGATCTGGGATGGAGGCAGGAGTGACCACACAGCAGACAGTACGTTTAAGTCCCACTCAGTAGCTATATACCGTATTTTCTGGACTATTAGGAGTTTTTTTCATAGTTTGGCTGGTCCTGCGACTTATAGTCAGGTGCGACTTATTTATCAAAATTAATTTGACATGAACCAAGAGAAATGAACTAAGAGAAAACATTACCGTCTCCAGCTGCTCAGTGCTCCTGTAGTCTACACAGAAGACATAGAGTGCCCTCTCGCGGCTGTAGATGGTAATGTTTTCTCTTGGTTCTTGGTTAATAAATGCGACTTATAGGCAAGTGCGACTTATATATGTTTTTTTTCTTCATCATGACGTATTTTTGGACTGATGCGACTTATACTCAGGTGCGACTTATAGTCCGAAAAATACGGTACTAGGATACTCTAGTTTTGACCATTCTAAAAATCTGAGTCTGCCTCTTCTTGACAGGACACAGAGCTGAAGAGGACAGTGGATGAGAGCGCCAAGATTCAGAGAGTGTACGGACACTACTTTGACCTCACCATAGTAAACGACGATTTGGAACAGGCGTACAGGAACCTCAAATCCTCCCTAGAGAAGTTAAAGGGAGCTCAGCAGTGGGTTCCCGTTGGGTGGGTCTTTTAGAGCTCAGTGTGGCAAGTAATGGATGTTTCATGCTACACTTTATACCAGTGTTAAGAGAGCTTATATGAGGGCATGTGTGTGCATGTGTGTGTGTGAAATCATCATCTATCCTTTTCAAAAACTTCAGAACCAAGCTTATGGCTAACTCCTGTGTCAGAGTTTAGCTACAGTCTCATCTTTTTATTTACAGGAAGCATATGTTTAAAGTAGGCAAGTTTCAGTTTAGATGCATTTTTGACATTTGAGATTTATTTTTGATTTTTTTATTTAGCGAAAAATCTGAACCTCATCCTTAAGTTAAAAATAATAATAAAAATAAAAAGATACATTTATTTCAGTTACAAAACTGTAAAACAAAACTATATTTTGTAGAATATATCTTGAATTAATAATGACTTTTGGAAAATTGTTTTTTGTAGTTGTTTATTTAAATGTAAGCTTTTCAAACTGTTGTTATATTTAGGGTTAAAAACAAACGGAAAAACAATTTACCAAAGTTAAATGTCAATATAGCCTATACTTAACTGTTCAAAAGTTTGGGATCAGTAATATTTTAATACTTGAAAAAGTGATAGTATACAGGATATTTATAATGTTACAAAATAGTTCTTTTTTAATTAAATGCTTTGAATATAATATTTTTAAAAGCGTTTAATAGAATTCTTAATATAAATTTTAAATTCTGAAAAAAATATATCACAATTTCCACAAAAACATTTAAGCAGCACAACTGTTTTCAACACTGATGATAATAAGAAATGTTTCTTAAGGATCATGTGACATTGCTGAAAATTCAACCTTAATATCACATTAATAATTTACATTTTAAAATAACATTTTAAAAAACATTTTGCAATCTAATAATATTTCCTAACTTTTACTGTATTGTTTATCAAAAAAACAAAATGGCGGCCTTGATGTACATAAGTGTCTTCAAAGATCTATCGACATCAAACTTTTGAATTATAGTATGAATTCTTATCCAGATTTGCATTTAAGTTATGTTTTTTTTAATATATATTTTTGATTTAGAATTCACAGTTTAGTACAGGCCTACATTAATTCAGTTTTTCATGGGTGGTATATGATTGGACAGTGTTTCATCGTTGAATTATATTTTTATTATGAGGTTCTATTTTGCTCAGCTCCTGTTGTTGTGTCAAGCACATGACTTTTGTTCAGTTTTTTTCATCCACATTACATCACTATTTTTTTTTTTTAATTCATGTGTCGCAAGAACATATTGAAACTTGATCATATTAAAACAGAAAGCAAACTGAAAGACATATGAGTAACGGAAACAGCAGGCAGATAATATTTTGCACACAATATACTGTGCAGAAGCTGTCACTATACTATATATACAGCATATACTATATATTGATTTCACATGGTTCTTTTTGAAAGATCACTATATCAAACATTGTGAACTGTATTTACATATCCTACATGCAAACATGTGCCAATATGTATTCATTTTTTTAACAAGTTTTAAAGCCCCAAACATCATTTTTAATTGGAAAAGAGCCTGTAAATTGAAGTGCTAGAGCATGACATTAAGATCTTTATATAAATATCCATGAAGATGCTGTTGGTGTAAAATGTTGTGTATCTGATCTTATTTGCAGCAGACATCATGATGTATTTATTCTAATGCTGCAATGCTTATTGGATGAAAATATCTATTTTTCTTAAAGACAAATCCTCTCTACTTTTTTATTCAATTTGAACATTCTTCAAGTGCCAATTTATAGTCACTGATTATCTTTCATGGCAGCTATTGTTTATTTATTTGTTTTGTTTTTTTATAATTTATATCTATGTGTAAGGTGTTATGATTTCAGTTTTGATATTGGTATTACATTTTCTACGTATCAGATAATGGAATCGACTAGAGGCAGATACTGTATAGTAGTCATGTTTCATGTGCAAAATCAGTGTGTGCTTACAAGAACAACCTGTAAAGTGCCTGATTTCTGAAATAAAATGTTTGGGGAAGTAAATGAATCATTAATTGAAAGACTGTAATAATCAAAGTCAGAAAAAATACTGACAGCCTTTTGTACACCTTTTGGCTTCAGTGTCTGTATGGCTGATGAATTACTGTCCAGATTTACAATGAATCCACACAGAAAAGAACCAGATTTCAATCTCATTGAATGGGATAAATATCTTAAGCAAATTACAGAGGAAATCATTTATTTAAAACCTAAATGTGACCTATTCAAGGAATATAGAATGCTTTGTCTTCAATTAGTGACATTGTGACATTTGTGTGGCAAGCGCCTGTCATTTTTCACTGGTTGCTAATTTTGTTAACTATGAATGTAACTAAAGTAGCACATACGTCCATATGAATCTGTCATTTTTAAGATTTAAGATATTAATATGAAATTTCTGAAGTAAATTATAAAGTAAACATATAATTAAGTGCTATTGTTCAATGATATGTTGTGTTTTTCTGTCTGTGAAAGGGAAACATAAAGATATGCACTGATTTATCAGCTTCAATTCGGGTGAGCTCACAAATTGTCCAAACAGTCACGTCATCCAGTCTACTTCTCTCCTGGGCACATTGTTCAACCGGTTTCACCATTAGAGGGCAGAGTTTGTCCCAAATGTATAATAATACATAACTTCAGAGACTGCAGACCGTCGTCGAGAGTGTGGTAGGTAGATATCTTTAGTAAAGGCCTGTCTATTTGGAGGAAACGGAATGTTTTACTATTTGATTAAAGAAACAAGTTACGAGAGACCAAGTAGCTGCAACTTCTTTAACCATGAATATAATAATAATAATACAGCAGAGTGCATTTTTAAACATTTTAAACATTTTAAAAACATTTTAAAACTAAATATTAATAAATACGAAGTACACAAGTTTTCATCTAAACGTATTTTAATAGCCAAATTATTTCAATTACATCCGCTAAAATATAATGCGTTGCCATGCCACTATGATACTCAACATACGCAGTGATATGATAAACAGGTGTTTCTTGGCCAATCAGATACCGGGACCAGAGCAATCCGTATGTTATCAGTGTTGCCAATTTAGGGATTTTGTCATAAAATTTAGCTACTTTCTCATTGTCGCTGCAACTTTTTTTTGTGACAAGGTAGGCCTATATTTAAATAAAACTAGCGATTTTTGGGAGATTTTTTTTTTATTTGGCCACACCCTGCTTGTAGGCCCGTGACCTCTCACGTTTGCTTTTAATCATGCCAATGAGTCTGCGCAGTGAACATATCTGCCATGACGCACACCCAAATTACACTTACGTTAGGGGACCAACTACTCAGTGCATGAACATTTTGTTTTAACCACGGACACAAAAGTTCTTCCACAATTCATGTCAACCAGATACTGAGATACACAGTGCATCATCTTGTCATGTGCTGGGATGCAGTATTTTGCACTTACTTTGTAACAGTGTTTTTTGAGTAGTTGTGTTGCCTGAAATAAGTTTGTATGAATTTTGTATTTGTATTTTTGGAGAATCATAATATCTTTTATCTATTGTATTTGAGCAGGACAGGGATGTATTTTGGTGACACATAAAACAAATTCCCAACATAATTTTCTTTTTCTTTCCATCATTTCCATTTTGTTATATTTTTATACTGTCATCATTTGTAAAGTGTTTGTGTGTGTGTGTGTGTGTGTGTGTGACTTTTTGTAAAAAATTTAGACTTTTGGGGATGGTTCTAGAGATTTTCTGAGGGATTTGTTTGGCAAAACTGTGTGTTATGTGCATTACATTTAAAACACCTAAAGGGACAATGCAATTTCATTATTTAATCACTCTCATGTCATTTAAAACCTGTATGTGTTTCTTTCTTCTCTTGAGCACAAAATAAGATATTGTCAAGAATGCTGGTATTCAAACAGTTGGGGTGAACTAACCTGTACAAAAAAAAAAATTCTCCCTTGAACTTGCTTATGAAAATTATATGTGCACCTCCTTATCTGCTACCAGCAGTTATTTATGGATACAGGATGGTAAAGGAACTTCGAAGGTAATCTGTAGAAATGGCCAAACTATTTATTAAGAGGAAATGATTTATATTCTGAAAGCAAGTCATTCTCTGCAGCAGGTCGAGTTGACCTTGATATTTTCAGGCATTTACTTTTATTAACCCAGTGGCTCTGAGAATACAGTTGAGAGTCCAGTAGACTACAAGTAAATGGGAAGCTTCTGATTTTTCTGTAGGTCATGTAGTGAAAGTGGATGATTCCATACTTTATTACAGGCCATTGGTGTCATTTCTGAGAATATTTTAGTCATGTGATGATATGATGACATGGGGATGGTTTTTTTTCACATAAGACATGATGTACAAGGACAATACTAATGTAGACCTTTGTACCAGTAAACATTCCATTGCAACCATAATTCCATTTCACTTACAACCCAGATACAGTAAAAGCTTATTTTTTTTACACTTTTTACACTGTCTTTCCATAGATTATGAAGCATGAGAAATGAAGATGATAGTAAAAATGGGTTAAGTATGTTTTTTGATCTAGAACTCTCAAGCCTCTTGAACTTGGACATAAAACATGTCAGAATCTGAAATGTTCTGAAATGATTTTCATCATCCTGTCTTTCTTTAAATCATAAGACAATCTTTCTGAATTAAAAGTAGCTAATGTAAATGAATGAATTGACATTATTTAATTTGGTGGGTAATGTTTAATAATAAATCAATTGAACAAATGTTTAATATTAAATTAATAACAAATCAATAAATGGACAGACAAAGAGAGAAACTGTTAGCAATGTGACTGTATGCAATTCTGTAACCTTGGCTGACATAAAAACATTTGAAGAGGTAGATTTTATTTTTACTTTGTTTTTTACATATTGTGTTTACTAACAAAATCACACTTATGTGACTGTGTGTAACTGTCAATGGACCTTCTGAATAGCCAAGGCTGTGAATTCTAAATGTGATGTATTAACTATATGGATCACATTTCATGAGTAATAATAAATGCATTGGCTCATATGTGTGTAGGACCACGAGGACAGTGGCAGCAGTAATGCAGGAGGCGGAGCAGGAGGTTGTAGCAGTGCTGGACTTTGGCTTCTGAGGGTGCAGCTCAGGGGCATGTTGACCATGAAGAGAACTTCCAGAAAGTAACAAAGATGTCTTATACTACATATCATTTATTATCTCTCATTAACTTTTAACATACTCTCAGGTATATGCTGAGGATATTAATAAAAGGCATGATTTATACATTCTTTCAATCATACATTTTCAGCCATACGATTTACAACAGGTCAACCTAAAACATTTATTGTAAATGACACATTTCACAAGTTAACAAAAAAGCTATAGCATGTACAAAATGTATAAATATTCACAAAACAAAAAAAAATATATACTTTAAAGTTCTGCTGCTCATTGTGCAAAACGGTCTTTCTTTGTGACCCTGTAGGACATGTTCAGAATCCCAACAGCATTACAGATTACTATAACTGTCACATTTTCTTTCTCATCTTTTAAACCTTTGCATTGGTAGCAGGAGTAGTGGTCCTTTGAAAAGTCATGAAAATATGACGTTACCTTCTATTTTTTCCTTTAACCAGTCCATGTGCTTGAGATGCGCTTATGTTTGGTGTGATCATGAATGTGAGGGTGAAGGAGAGGCAGATTCTGAATATGCAGGAGGGGGTTCCACAGGACAGGCCTCTGGCTTCAGATTTAACTGCAAAAGCAGGAATTAATGATCATTAACAGTGAGGACAAAAAGCTCATTTAAACATTTCAGGATGCAATAAATGATGATAAAATTTACCCAAAAAGTACATTTGAATCACACATTTGAGAAAGCCAAGTTAAAACCAATATTTACGAGTAAAGCAAAGTTATTTAATTTGAATGCATTAAAAATACAGCTGTTCAAAAATGTAGCAATTATTAGCAAGCAATTGCACAAATACATCAGTATGTTGTAAAGTTAAAAAATATACTTAGTTGTATATTGTAGTTAGTTGTATAGTTAGTTAGTTTAGTTGTTTATATAAAATTGGTCAAAAACAAATTTTAGGCACTGGTATTTGGTATTTCCAACTCAAACAATCAAGGATCTAAAGTTGTGTAATCATTTACTCGCCCTCAAGCTCTTCCAGACCTGAGAGTTTCTTTATTCTGTTGAGCACAAAAGAAGATATTTTGTAAATGGTCCCAACTGATTTTCATAGTATTTTTTCCATACTATGAAAGTCAGACAGATATTCTTCATAACATCTTTTGTGTGTGTGTTCAACAGAAGAATGACACTACAAAGTGACGATGTGACATACAGCCAAGTATGATGGCCTAACCTGATTTTACCAAGTGCGACATGTTCCTGGGACAACATCGTTGTTGACCCTGGAACAACATTGTGATTATCCAATCAGATTTGAAGAACCAGTTTATAGATTTTGTGAAGTTTATGCTTAAAATCAGTGTTTGGTGCTTGTACATCAGTGTCATTCATCTATCATTTCCTCTGATTTTAGGGATTACTCATGGTTAAGGTTAGGTTTAGGTGTAGGGATATGGTTAAGAATATATTTTTGGAGTAAAATGTTGTTCCAGGGTCAACAAAATATGTTGACCTAGGAACACATCGAACTTGGCAAAATCAGGACGTGCAAGTATGATGACCCATACTCAGAATTTGTGCTCTGCATTTAACCCATCCAAAGTGCACACACACAGAGCAGTGAACGCACACACACACCGTGAACACACACCTGGAGCAGTGGCCAGCCATTCATGCTGTGGCACCCTGGGAGCAGTTGGGGGCTCAGTGCCTTGCTCAAGGACACATCAGTCGTGGTATTTTCCGGCCAGAGACTCGAACCCACAACCTTAGGATTAGGAGTCAAACTCTCTAACCACTAACCCACGACTTCCCTTTATCATCAGGCTCAGGGTTTGGGGTGTTTGGGGTGAGTAAATGATGACAGACTGTACATTTTCTGGGGTGAACTTATTAATAATAATGAATTAAGTTATCACCGTGATATTTACAAAGCCATTGAAATGTTTTTAGAGTGAGTTGCACAATTTCGTCAGGGTTACCTCGTGATAAGCAGGAGGTGGCTCGTAGAACTGTACAGTGCTGTAGCGCGGTGGTCTGTGAAGCTCATCCTCAGACAGAGAGATTGGAATGACGAAGACAGAGCGCTGATCCACGGCTCGAGCTTGTGCCTGCAGACGCTCCACGCGCTCCTTACGAAACCGCTGGAATATTTTACAGAAGCCAGCACAGCAGATTGTCAAAAACCCAAAGGTTACAATAGGTACGATGATCCTGAAAGAACAACAGTTGGGCAGTGTTAAGATACTGCATGAGTGTGAGCACGTGTGATGATGTGAGTTTTAGTTGTTAGTGATGATAAAGAGCATCAATCATTCATATATCGTACAGCTAAACAGAAGATAGAAACTGATCATGTATTTATTGTTATAAATAATAAACTACAGATACATAAGATACATTTAGTATACTAACAGATGGTTTGGGAACTGTGCTCGTGTGTGTTCAATTTCACAAAAGAGCACTGAGAGCAGGTATACATACCTAAATACTGTAATATATGAATCATCACTCCTCTCCATGGCAATGAAGAAATTCCCAAATCAGCAGCAACTCTGTCAGGAAATAAATAAATTATATTTAATTAGTCTATTATTAATGTACATATAATATTGAATTTATTGTTAGGTTTTCAGTAGGTCCATCCAACTCTTCATACATGAAACATTTAAGAGGCAGTACTTTGTTCAAATCCGACTTTATGCTAAAACATACATGGACCTTTCATAGACCTTTGAAAATCAGTGTGTAGATATTTAACCATATTTAACCCCCATATTAAACTTTTGTAACCTAATGAGTCAAGACAGTGATTCAAAAAGGAAATGTCCTAATGCTGTATTGAGGACAGATGTAAAAGACAACAAATCACAGTTATGAAACAAAATATATATTTCCAAGTTTTCCTTTTGAGTTCTTACTCAATGGGCCCAAGTGGGCTAAAAATGTTGTCCCAGGCTCTATAAAGTTTAGTGAACACCTTGCTGTAGGCCTATATGTTAGAGCAGATCAGCAAATCATGCCTTTAACACTATTACAAAGCCTACAGATCAGTATATTTATACAAGCCCAGTCACATGCTGGTAATATTCTACTAGCATAAATCAACATCGAACAAATTTTATGTAGCCAGTGAAATTATTTCTTAAAACCAGCGAGTATTCAAGCACATCTCTGAAAAACAAATAGAAGTCTTACCTCAGAAGAACACAGGTGATTACGGCAGTAAAGTAGAAACGCTGGGTGCACTGCACTGCTCTGATTTGAGACTCAGCCTTATCTGAGGAAGGGTTTAAAGTGCTGATAGTGAAGTTTGAACACTTTTATGGTGACTGACTGGTTATTTAAAGACATAGTACCTATATCCCAGGAGTTTCCTGTACCAGGACATTTTGTTTTTGCAGCACTTCATTAATTTCAGCTATTACACACTCTCAGAAAAAGGCACAAAAGCTGTCACTGGGCCAGTAGTATTATAAAAGGTACTACGGTAATATGTATGATTTAAGTACAGATATGTTCACATTAGGCAATATGTACCTTTTGGGGGGGAGGGGTTGGGGGGGTTAATTAGGAAAAAATGTATAAAAAGGTACCAACCAGTCACAGCTTTTTTTTTTTCTAAAAGAGTGCACCAGCAACGATGTGCTTCATTATTTGTTTTTTATTTTCCTCAGTTGCCTTATAATTAAAGAACAGGCATTGTATTGCCTATATCATTATATTGCCTCTCCATGATGCAAAGTCCAGGCTGGTTTGTGTTGCTTTGTTTTTGGTGGACCAACATGACCTTTCTGGCCAAGACAGCTAATCAAGGAAGTCTTACTATTATTTAACAACTGTGCTGACTCCAAATACACATTATATCTCCCAAGACGTTTCCCTTTTATTTATGTGAAATAAAGAGAAACACATTTAAGTTTAAGAATAATGTAAAGTTTAATATATTTTATCAACATGAAATAAGCAAACAACAGTCTAAAGGAGAAAAAAATATAAAGTAAATAAGGCTGCTGACGCTGATGAGCCAGTTCCCCATGAATGAATGAACTAATCTAGTCAAATAAACCTGCCATTGTATATTATACGTTTGCTTGGCTCCTTTACAAACTGCTTTTGTTTTCTCTTTTGTAAATCACTTTGGATACAAGTGTCTGCTAAATGCAAAAATGCCAAATAAACAGGTCAATTTGCTTTGTATAAAGTTCACAAAGAGTGGATGTTTATAAGTGACATAAAAGTGTCAACGGTTTATTTATTAAAAATGCTAACTTGGACTAAATTGTGCCAGTGTGGTGTACATTAACATTGAATTCACAAACTAAAGGATAAAATGTTTTGGAAATACAGTATTTGTAAGGGAATCAATTAAATGTAACGTACCATGAGTAATAAAGGTTTATAATTAGGAAACTGCATTATAATATATTATACCTGTATATTATTTCATTATTTGCTCGACACAATTGCCTATTCAGACAAACACTGAAAATGTTTGCAGAATTAACAAATAACCATCGACTACCCATGACTTTGTGAACTTAACTTATCTAATACCGCTAAATGTACAAAAAAGAAAAAAACATTAATATGTTGTACTTAAGATAACTTAAAGTCCTGAGATATCAATTATCACCATCGTTATTTAAACCCAAATACAAACTCATTTTGGCTGAAATCAGTCGTCATGTTAATTATATTTGGTATGTTTTAAAACTTAAACATAGTGTAAAAGCATTTCAGCAGCTCCAATCATACAGTTGATTTCACTTTAGAAATGCGAATACAAGGTGCCTTAGTAGTTGTGTTTAGGTTTATACTGTTTAACTTCATTGTTGTATCTCTATATTCATGTAGCAACGTGGTCCTGTGAGGCACGACATTTCGTTCCACTGTATGCCCCCACGTCCAGCGGAACGACAATAAAGCTAAACTTGAATTTGAACTTAAGTCTCAATAATTTATTTACTGACGTTCTGGCTTCTTATGGCAAGTTAAGCAGTGGATTCCACATAGCTGCCAGGAAAATGTCCCTTTACTCCATTGAGAAAGCCCTCACACCAGCCATCCTCATTCCTGCTGGTGAGGTAGATGATATCGCCCTCCAGAAACACCAGGTCACCTGGCTTGCCTGTGTTGTAGCTATATAGTGCCACCACTTGGTAGGAAAAAGAATTACAACGGAAAATCAGTACCCAAAGGTATTTTTGATATCTCATTTTCTGAATGTGTCATTACAAAATGATCAGTCTTAGATGCGGGGGACTACGGATGACAATTGGCTATATCCGGTACAATACATGAAATAGAAATTTTATGTAAAAAATTGTGCATGGTCCTTTTATAAATAAATAAATAAAATGTCAATACAGTAATTTTCACAATGCAAATTCTTTACCTGAATGAGTTAACAAATGAGCCTACCTTTCTCCAAATAGTCGGCTGGTGCAGTTATGTCGTAATCAATGGGGGGAGGTAGAGGGGGCAATTCCTCAAAGTTGTCATAACTTTCTAGCGGTGGCGATGGGGGCGGAGCTGGAAGCTCAAGGTCTAAATGTGCATTGACAAAGTTAACATAAATGACAAAACTGGCAAAGTTCAAATGCAAAATTATGATCATAAGTGTGTTTGAAGGAAATGTGGGTAATTTCCGTGCCACATCAAATAAAATTGTGATTTTTTCCCCCCCCATTTCAATCATATGGAAGCCCACACTGATCATCAAACAATAAAAACTATACCAACATATTTCTCATTTTATAAAATAGTAATAATAATTATTATTGCAGTTATTTCGAGATTCCATTTTTTGACACTAGAAATGACACACTTCACCTTTACAGTGATGGTTCACCAAAGTCAACAAAAGTTTATCATTATGGCTTCAGAAGACTTGGAATATAACGCATCAAAACTATTTTATGTTCCTCTACTCCACTACAGCGTCCAAACATGTCTATTTAAAAAAATTTTTGTACAGTATATAATTTTTCCTTGTTTTAGATCTATTTTATAGGTCAGTCTTACATTTGTTTGTTTTTTTGCTGAATCTTTTCTATAGTTGGTTGAGCACCTGCTCTACAATTTTGGTAATAGTTTTGGTTAATTACAACAGCAACGCTGTAGTGCATAAATTGCAAAGATTATTTTTATGATGCCTATTTGGTTGTTCTTTGTCCTTTTTGCAGCTTACATGTTTTTATGGGCATGATGGTGAGTCATGATGACAGTCATGACTTTTTTGGCAGAACTGTCCTTTTAAAATCACTCGACTCATTTGAGTTTTCAAAAGAGAGATCGAACTTGTGGAGGATGTAGTTGGAGTGTCCTGTTGTGTGTAGGATGCCGTGATATGAGAAGTGATGTGCTGATGGGGAAGTGACAAATATAAAGGAAGAGAAGAGCGTCAGACAGCAATTCACAGAGAGGCCTCACTTCCCCAGGTGCTCCAGGCGAGCAGGGATCCTGCACAATGGTTCTGAAACAGGCCGAGCCAGAGGAGGCGGGTATGGAGGGGGCGGGCTGACAGGTGTTTATCAAGAGAAGTGTGAGAGAACCAATTTAAGTTTTTTTTAAGGGCCAAACAATAAAAATGCAACTGCTAAACTAAATGGTCTTTGGAACGGTATGCATGGCTAAATAAGAACCTATTTTTGGTAAATGGTATCAATATATTTGATAAGGTGGCATTAACCAATCAGGTCTCAGGAAGGAGTGGGGCCTTGTGTGATTGAGCAGAAGGCAGAAAAAGCGAGCGCATGTACCGCAAGCGAGCGCTGGGGCCCATGCGGACCCTCAGAGACAGCGAGCGAGAGCTTGGAGGATGACATCGCACTTGTGACCGGCGAGAGTGTGAGGCTGAGTGAGAAGAGAAAGACAAGTGTGACATGTAGTGCAAAGAGTAAAAAAGCTCACAGAAATAATCTACAGCAACACCAAGATAAAGAGCATAGATAAACTGGCTGTAAAACAAAGCAAACATGTAATCATTCAAACAAGACACAAAGCATTCTACAAAACAAAATACCACCTTTAAACGTGCTTTTGTTTTGGCATTTTTGTACCTTCAATCTTCTCATCCCACGGCGGAGGTGGTGGGGTTGGAAGATCAAGGCCATCAGGGACTGGTGGAGGAGGCATGTCTTCTGGCAGAGGAAACCCATTCTCCTCGGCCACTAGACACAAAAATATATACTTATTCAATTTTATTACTCTGTAGAATTTTCTATTTTAAACTATACTGTCAGTGGATTCTTTTTCTCTGACTTCACTTCAGAGTACAAATATTCTTACTGACTAGATTGTATTCTTACAACAAGCATGTATATTACAGAACATACTTTATTTGATTACATATTTATTTTTGTGGATAGTTTATAATATTTTCTTGTTTTAGTCTCATACATCATAACTTTTTTTAGTTGTTTAATGCATTCAAGTTGGGGTATGGGGTCTATATACCGTATTTTCCGGACTATAAGTCGCACTTTTTTTCATAGTTTGGCTGGTCCTGCGACTTATAGTCAGGTGCGACTTATTTATCAAAATTAATTTGACATGAACCAAGAGAAATTAACTAAAAATGAATCAAGAGAAAACATTACCGTCTACAGCCGCGAGCAGGCGCTCTATGCTGCTCAGTGCTCCTGTAGTCTACCACTAATAAACATAGAGCGCCCTCTCGCGGCTGTAGACGGTAATGTTTTCTCTTGGTTCTAAATAAATGCGACTTATAGTCCAGTGCGACTTATATATGTTTTTTTCCTCGTCATGACGTATTTTTGGACTGATGCGACTTATAGTCTAAAAAATACGGTATATAAATTAATACTTTTATTCAGCAAGGATGCATTAAATTGATCACAAAAGACTGTAAAGACATCTATAATATTACAAAAGATTTCTATTTCAAATAAATGCTGTTCCTTTTATATTAATCAAGGAATCCTGGGAAGAAAAAAAACGTAGCATGGTTTCTACAAAAATTAAAAATATTAAGATGCACTACTGTTAATATTGATAATACTAGCGAATGTTTCTTGAGCTGCAAATCAATAACCTGCCATGTTATAGGATGATGCTGAAATGTCATTCGGCACAAACTAACCTGTTTCGAAAGGAGGAGGCGGTGATGGAGGTGCTTCTGTCATCAGGCTGCTAAGCTCATGTGTATTCACCATAGGAGGAGGCGGGGGGAGGTTGCTACAGTCAAGGGGAGGAGGTGGTGATGGAGGTGGTGTTGTCATCGGGCTGCTGGGCTCAGGTGTATTCACCATAGGAGGAGGTGGGGGGAGGTTTATACAATCAAGAGGAGGAGATGGTGGAGGTGGGGGTAGACCAGTCTCCTGTCCATGATCCTGTTCGCCCTCTGCCTCCATCAGTGGGATTGGAGAGGGTGGTCCTTCCTCCAGCAGCGTGCTGACGATATCAACATCAGGGCTGGTGGGCCAGCTGGGCACTACAGGAGGCGGCACGGCTTTACTGCAGCCACAGGAGAAATCCAGTTAGGACAAGTGATAGAAATATCATGTTATGTTAGAATCCTGATCAGAAATGATAAAACACTTTCTGTGCTCTTACGCAATGGACTTGTCATTGAGTGAGGTAAGGGACGCTCCATGAGAGAGAGTGGGTGCCACAGGACACTGGACAGGCTCAGGTGGGCGGCTGCCTCGACTTAATCAACATACAGACACAGAAACACATACTGAGGTTTCTGAATTTCATGCAGAAAGCCACTTAGGACACTTTGCTCTAAAAAGACAAACTAAAGTTATCTCAATGCAGACTGTGTTGCTTTCAGACAGTGTAAAGAGGAAGTGGGTGGACCAAACTAAAATCACTTCCTGGAGAAAGGGCTTCTAGTTCAGAGGGAAGAGGAACAGAAGCCTGAGACATGGGGCTTATATGAGTTATATCTGATTTCATTCGTGTTTTTTTTTAACAAACATGGCATTTTTGGTGGAGGATCTAATCCAGGATAAAAAGAGATGTGATGACTTCATTAAAGTGAATCATACGGTGGTAGTGGTCATGTGGGTGGCAGGTGATGAATAAACAAAGGATGCACACTTGTGATCAAAAACAGTTAGATACTGCATAACAGAATGAAAACATGCAAATGTCTCGAGATATGTTTTTAAATGTAATCAGCATCACAGCACTCATGGCACAAGATGCTGAAAAAAAATACACTAATCTGTGTAATGCTCACAAATTAGCACACATTAAAACAGATCAAACATGTTGTTTTATTCTTAACTAAAACTACTGAGAATCATTTTCATTAACTGAAATAAAATACAAATGTTAGAGAATGTTGCCTTCACAACTAACTCCAAATAAGTACTAAATTGACTAAAACTAAAAATGAAATAGAAATAAAAGCTCAATGAAAATATTTGTAAAAACTCCAAATGACTAAAATAAAAACTGAAATGTAAGAATAAAAGCGAATTCGAAATATGAATAAATACTTTATTATCTGATCATGATAGAAAATAACACTGGTCCTGTGTGAACAGCTCTAGATGTACCTCCGGATGCTGGCGCTCCGTGTCATGGTAGCTGTTTTTGACTGCACCTGGTCAGAATCCTGAAAACATCACACAATTGCAGGTTAATGTTTCCCGGATACAAGTAACTAAATCATAATATCAAAACAAAAAAACAACAGCAACACAATCCACAGACAAACTAAACACTGTCCACCCTGAGTGGGGTAACCTGTCTGAAAACATTTACCATCATTAATTTTTAATACTTTTTAATGAAACTGGTAGCACAGAAATCACACTTTACAGTCAAACATAAAGTGAATAAATTTATATTTACATTACCAGAATTTTTCTAATGTTTTTGCAGGAAGTCTTTTATGCTCATCAAGGCTGCATTTATTTGGGCAAAATACAGTAAAAACTTTAATATTGTGAAATATTATTAACATTTAAAATCACTGTTTTCTATTTTAAGATATTTTCAAATGTAATTCATTCCCGTGATGCAAAGCTGCATTTTCAGCATCATTACTCCAGTCTTCAGTGTCACATGATCTTCAGAAATCATTCTGATATGCAAGAAACATCCCTCATTATTATCAAAGCTATTATCAGTTATGTGAGAGATTATCAATTAAAAAGAGTGTAGAGTATACATTTCTTAAAAACGTACACTGGCGTAGTGTATATAATCAACATTTTACATGAAAATCTACCTTCTACAAGTATATCAATCAAAAATGTGTTCGCTTGCGAGTACACGCAATGCCAAGTCAAGTCACCTTTATTTATATCGCACTTTTAACAATACAGATTGTGACAAAGAAACTGAAAAGCATTAAAAGGCAAAATAATGCAAAGCAGTTCATCATTGAATTCAATGATGTCATCATCCAGCTCAGTTCAGTTTAAATAGGATCTGTGCAGTCAAGTCGACGATATCGCTGGAAATAAAGTGCAATGTGTTAAGTCTTGGTGTGTGTGTTACGTGATAGACTTAATATAAAATGTGTGCATGAACAGTCTTCTGTGGCTTTGTGCTGATCTGTCCGCAAGTGCATTCCTGTGAAATTCTTCAAGATTTGTGTTTATTTGTCTGCTTACTGCTATATGAACCTAGCAGAGTGTCATTGAACTTGCTATACTTGGGTAACACCAATTAATGAGTAGCTGCTTTTCCCACACTACTTAGTGGCTGGTAGCCAGCCAAATGTGTGCGCTTGTGTGTGTGTGTGTGTGTGTGTGTGTGTATTTGAGGGAAAAGGAGTGTAGAGGAGGCAGGAAAAGACAGTGATCTCAAAACGTCCGCACTGTTAACTGATATCAGACTAACTGCTATATAACATGATGCGGCCAAGTAAGATATTGATCTAACAAAAGAAACAAACATTGAATGATACTTTTTACCATTCTGCCTTTTATTTCAAACTTTTTGTGAAGGGAAGAAATTAAAAGTTACACGATGAAACAGCTAAAAAGTTATTTCTTAAAATTGTAAAATTTGAATTGTTAATCCAGAGGTATAGCAGGCATGCAATTTCTGTGAAAACAATGGCAAATAAATCCAATCTAGTTGGACTGAATGTTTGAATAATACAAAAATGCACGAGTATTTAATTGGGAAAGCACTGTTGCTAAATAACTAGTGCCTCACTGTATACCTTTGGCACCACAATCTGGAGAACGAACCATGCTTTGTACCGACTTCATGAAATTATATGTGTGCTCACCTTCATGCCATGGCCAACTGAGTCCAGGCTAGAGAAAGAGATGGGTGTGCGGGAGTACTTGAGCGGGGCTTCTTTATTTTTTGTTGGGGAGACAATCTTATGACTGCGTGGAATCCTCTTGACAATGGTTAAAGCGCCGATCTCTCTGCGGGCCACCTTCTCCCTGTGCATGTCCACTGTCTGTAGAAAAGTACAGATATTGGGAGGAAAATGACTCTAAAATCTCTAAAGCAATTTTTGATATAAAAATTTATAAATATTCCCAATCTACATGCCACACTGTCAGCACTCATAAAAGAGAGATGATAAACCTGCTTCCTGTCTTTGCAACATTCTGTAGTAAAATATTTGTTTTATTATATTGCGGGGCTGTATTTGTTTTTCAGGTAACACATAGCTAAAGTAGTTCTACGTAGTCATTTATTTTTTTAACAATGACTGAAAAGTTATTGTTTTAAATAAATGATTAACATTAAACATATATAAAATTGAATTGAACTAATATTAAATGTAAAATGCTTACATGTATTTTATTAACCATGTTTTAGTTCACAATGCAGTTAGCTAATAATATGCATTCTAAAAACAAGAGTGCTATAAAGCAACCACAAGCATAATCTGGTATTTAAATCCACCACAACACAAAGCTCATAGCCGTTTATGTTGTTCCAATGGAATCAACTTCCTCTGTAAAAGTTGAGTATGTCATGTAGGAGGAACTGATGCTGTTCAGCCTTGCTAAGACATTAGACACTTCCTGAAACGCCAGTATGGTGTTCCTCTGTGAGCCCTCCAATACAGTGAGAAGGATCACTATTATTTCAAGCCTGCTTGTTACAGTTCTTCTTGGGATCTGCTTTTGCCCTGCCTCAGGTGACCTGGTTATAGGCAGGCTGGGCACGGAGCATGCAGGAGGTTTAATTATGCACTCAATACTTAGTTGGGGCTCTTTTTGTATGAATTACTGCTTCAGTGTGGCGTGGCATGGAGTCGATCAGCCTGTGGCACTGCCGAGGCATTATTGAAGCCCAGGTTGCTTTGATAGTGGCCTTCAGCTCCTCTGCATTGTTTGTCAGATGTTACTTATCTTCCTCTTCTTCTCTGTGAGGTTCAGGTCAGGTGAGTTTGCGGACCAATCAAGCACAGTAATATCATGGTCAGCCTCTTCAGTCTTCCTCCAGACTCCAGACCTTGATTTTCAAATGAAATGCTAAATGTACTTTCATCTGAAAAGAGTAATGTGTGGACCAATGAGCAACAGTCCAGTTCTTTTTCTCCTTACCCCAGGTGAAATGATTCTGACATTTCTTTCTGGTTCAGGAGTGGTTTGGTTCTAGGAATGTGACAGCTGTAGCCCTTTTCCTGAAGACGTGTGACGTGAAAAGTGTGGTGACTCTTGATGCCCTGACTCCGGCTACAGTCCAATCCTTGTGAAGCTCTCCCAAGTTTTTAAATCGGCTTTTACTGACAATCTTCTCAAGGCTGTGCTCATCCCTGTTGCTTGTGCAACTTATCCTACAACACTTAATTCTTCCAGTCAACTTTCTATGAATATATTTTGATACAGCACTCAGCAATGACCTTCTGTGGCTTGTGGAGGGTGTTGATGATTGTCTTCTGGACAACTGTTAAGTCAGTAGTCTTTCTTATAATTGTGGTTGCATGTTCTAAACTAGCCCAGGAGGAACCCAGTATTTATACGCTAAATGAATCAAACTAATCAAGCTCAAAATGGAATATTCTAATTTTTGTGAGATAGTGAATTTTTTATTTGCCTTAGCTGTAAGTCATAACCATCAGAATTAAAACAATAGCAAAAGAAACTATTGTAATACTTTAGTTTGTGTGCAATGAATCTATAATATAAGAGAGTTTGCTTTTTTGAATTAATTAAAAAAAAAGTTTAAGGTTTTTTTCTTTTTTTTTCTTTAAGAAATCTTTTTTTTTATTTGGTGGTGATGTACAGTAAAATTTTAATTAATTTTGCTTCAATTACTAATGGAAATAAGGAACCAGCACATTAAAAACCTGCTAAATTCAGTTTATCTGAAGGGCAACACCCATTTTTCATGAAATGAAAGACGACATTGTGGAGCCGGCAAAGTTTCACAAGTCTACATGATAAGACTGAACTACTTTAATTAAAATGGCTGTGTTGTGGTTATATGATCGAAATAACAAACATATTTTAAGTATCTAAAAAATCTGACTGCATATTCCAGTTTCCCTTCAAGACAAAGAGGATTGGGGCTGATACCTGTCCGATTTGGTTGATGGAGGACTCTATCTTGTGGAGCTGCAGGGTCTGTGCATCCAGAAGCTTGAGCACATTGGTGGCCATAGAGCTAATCTGATAGGCCACACTAGCCAAAGACTGAGTAGTGAAGGCCTTGGTCTCCTCCAGGGCTTTGGTGGTGTCATTTCCAGACTGCAGAATTAGAAAAATCCTTTAATTAAACCGTTAAACACAGATGACATATGAAAGCATGTTTCAACCAACTTCATCTTAATGTACATTAATAATAGCCGTCATGGTGTTGCATGTAGGCCTAATATATGCCCTTAACATCCTGCAGCAAGAGGAAAAGGGAACAAACTGTTTGTGTACAAGTACACAAGCGTTTTTGTTGCTACAGACAGTAATCTTCATTTGTTATTCGTCTTCTATTGTTTTTATACTGTGCCAGTGATATTAACTACTTTAAGGCTTAAATTTATTCCTCAAGCAAACCTTTTAGAATTTTCATTAAGACATCAATTAACTTTACTAAGCATTTTCTGTTGTTTAGTCTGCTGACAGGTGATTTCTGGTTTAGCGGTTTTTCTGGGGAGCATGCAACGTTAGAAAGAAAAAAAAAACCTTCACCTCACACAAGGCTCGGGTCACACACTGTCTTTAATGTAACGAAGACAGTCTTGCTTTATCTTCTCACTTGTGTGTCTTTCTTCCTGAATGCTGTATTGAACATAGCAGCACGAGTGTGAGGTGAGATTAAACTGTGAGTTCCGCTGTTACAGTCGGTTTAATCTGTAGTTTTACAAAGTCAGTAAGAGTGCAGCTACTGGGACTCCAAACACCCCTAAGGACAATAAACCCCCTAAACCGTGTGGCATGTGCCTTTAATAACACATATACGAGTATGCTACTGTTTGCATAATGACTGTAAAAACTGATTTCTGCATAGACCTGTTTACGTGGAAAAACTATAGAAAAGCAGCGCAGTGGAAATGCAAAAACGCATTTTTATTATTTTTTTTACAATTCACAGACGTACCACTCAAGTACACTACTACATAACTCAGTTTTTGTTTAGTAAATTACACGTCTCATAATTGCCCTACCGGTCTCAGACTGGATCTGTGTGTGGGATGTGAAGCTGCGCGAGCTCGTGTGGTAAGTGTCTTACCTGCAGGTAGTTGCTCTCGCAGTAGTCCGCTACTTTGTATAAATTGCTGTAGTTTTCTAAAAGTACGTTGCGAGCAGAAGGAGCCTCCTCCAGTATTTTAGTAACTTCTTCGGAGTAGTTTTGATCCTTCATTGCGCGCTGGAATGACAGACCGTTCAAGATCAACTCCGGAGAGCTCCGTGCGACAGCAGACTACTGATATCTGTCAGTCAGATTCAGATCCCATCCGCCACTGCCTTCCTCTGTCAGCAGACTGAAGTTCTGTTTTGATGCTGCAAGCACATATCTGATCATGTGGAATCGAGAACATATTCCCATTTACATTTAAACCTGCATTAAATAAGAAGCCAGACTGAATAGTTTTAAAACATGAAAGAATAATAGACATAATACTTAAATTGTTTTAAAAACACTTGGTCCCTATAAGCGGTGAAACCACGCCCTCTAGCGATTGGATCGATTGTGAACGAGTGTCTATAAACGTGAAGCGACTTTTATTTAGGGCAGAAAATAAACAGAAGCAAGCAATTAAATGAGCTAAAACAACAAAAAAATCAAGATGTTTATTATTTTAATTACAATACTTTTTTTTCTTTGAAGAACCAGGATTCCCCAGGATATATGACATTTTAAAAGAGTGATTTCTACATTTGGAAAAAATTATATACATGAATAAAATCTTCAAACAAATACATTTAAATCTTTAAATAATTCAGTTTCTAGTTATTCCAAGCTCTATAAAATATTTCAAAATATTCAAAAAGATTTTATTAAAAATATAACATTCAGGTTTTAAGTCTTCTTGAATTCTAACATTAAATATACAGAAACTATGAATGATGAATGCTCATAGATTAAAATGAAGAGAGCATTATTGTGGAAACAATAATGGGCAAAATAATATTCCTATTCAAGTAAGTGTGCTGAATATACATTTTATATGAACAAAATGATAAACGTACCACTTTTGTTTTTGTCCCCATTTTTTCATGAGCTGAACACAAAGATCTAAGACTTTTTCTATGTACACAAAAGGTCTACCTCTCTCAAATATTTTCACAAATCTGCCTAAATCTGTGTTAGTGATCACTTCTCTTTTGCTGACATAACCCATCCATCTCACAGTTGTGGCATATCAAGATGCTGATTAGACAGCAGGATTATTGCACAGTTGTGCCTTAGGCTGGCCACAATAAAAGACCACTCAAAAAATGTGCTTAGAAAGTCTTAGATCTTTGAGTTAAACTCATGAAAAATGGGGGCAAAAACATGTTGCATTTATAATTTCGTTCAGATATATATATATGTCATAACATATACAATTAAAAAAAAAAACTGTATAATATGTAATGCTTATTCTATTTTAATGCTTATTGCATACTTTACCTTCACTGTACAATATATTATATGCTTCTCTTTTTTCTTCAAAATGTATTTCGTCATGATTATTTAAATGTTTTCACAAAAGAAAAATACTGTGATTACCACTGTCATTATATCTGTTAAAGAACAAACATTTTAAAGATTAAAAAAATTATAATAATTCAGAAAATTAAGCAGAATATTTATTCGATTTCACCTTGCACTTCACAGTAAATGTGCATCAGTATAAGTACAGCAAATTCAAGTTCTGTGAATGTCTGCAGATGCATCTTCCTTGCTTATCTGCCAAATAAATCTGACTACCACAGGGAGGAGAACATGGCATAAATGCCAGCATAGCAAGCATCATTTGCAGCTCATAGACACTCTGTGCCAAAATTTGACACAAACGCCTCATAGGAATAAAAAAAAAAAAAAAATGGAGGAGAAATAGAAATGGGAGCCTTTGTCTACCAGCCTTACAGGTCTGAAGTGTTGGTGGGGACCAGTGTCAATGAAGACAAGACGTCTTATCCAGACCCTCCATAAACGGAGAATGGTAAGGCGGCACTAAGCCTTCATCTCTGGTCACAGTATACTGCGGTAAGTTCAGAGTCTGTGGGGTGATTGTGGAAGTGGATGGTGTCACCTGAAGAAGATCAATCATCAGACTCGAGGAACTTCAACAAAGCTCGTCTCTCTGGAGGTGTCAGTTTTGGAGGACAATGGTTGTGACATTTCCTCACCACAAGTTTGGCTCCATAGCTACCACCTGAAAGAACAAACTGTTGGGGAATTGCTGAGGAACCACAGGGAGCCACTGTGTCTGAAATGCTTTTGACGTAACAGAATCCTCCATGCATCTCGTCCTCCTGGGCATCACAGTGGTCACATTTAGACTGTAGCTGGTGAACACCTGAAACTTTTCAGTTTTTATACTGGTGGGTTCTGCTTCTTGTACATGAGTCCTCTGTTTGATGTTCCAGGGAAATAAAACTTGACGGACCTCCTGGACATCAACATCATAGCCATAGAAGAATTCACCACAGGCTCTGCCACAAATATAGTGCCCAGAGTCAACTTTTTGCACCCTGAAGATGAGAAGACTAAATGAACCGAGGAAAAAGCGACTGCACATATCTGACCATCTCCCAACTTTGGATGATTCCTCCACCTTGGTGCCTTCAAAGTCAGTGACAACTTTGGTGTTTAAGGAGCCAATTTACTTTTTATAGTACCACATTACTGAAAGAGTCTGCTCTGGTTTACAGTGACAAGGGAGTTCAATGGTCATAGCAGTGTCTAAAGAAATGTAGGACAGGCCATAGCAAAGATGTCCTCCTTACCTTCTGGATTCTCATTGGATGAAGGTAAAAGGCAGATGGCCCCCCCAAAAATGGCCAGAACAATAGAAATTTTTTTTTTTAATATGAACTATTTTTGGATGCCATATTTTCCCATTAATGCTTTCAGTTTTGCTGTTATGTCAGTCTCATCCTCCTCCACATGTGTCAGACTGGCCTCACAACCCATTGAAGTGTCAGAAGAATCACCTACTGCAACTTAAAAATCACATGAATCACTTCTCCCCCACGTCGTTCCAAACCCGTAAAAGCTTTGTCTCTGGAACACAGTAAAGATATTTTGGATGAAAACCGGGGGGCTTGTGACCGTCCCAAAGACTGCCAAGTAAAATACACAGTCATGGTCCAGAAAAGTATGAAAAGCATAATCAGAATAGTCCGTCTGCCATCAGTGATTCAACCATAACGTTATGAAGTACAATACTTTGCATGTACATAAAACAAAAATAACTTCTTAAAAAAAATTCTCAAAAAAAAAAAAAAGTCATCCAAAATATCATAGTGTTCCAACGATGAATGAAGCTTTAACATGTTTGGAATGACATGGGGGTATGGGATTAATGACAATTTTCATTTTGGGGTGGAGTATCCCTTTAAACTGCTTCTAAAATGTGAATACACAATCAAAATTTTGCAGTTTTAACTTTCCAGTGTCAAGACAAAATCCCCTGGAATCAACAGACAGTGACGCATGTAAACTTTTTCCTGGATTTTATTGAAAAACAAGCCACATTTGAGCTCAGGCAATACTACCAGCATTGGAAGCTATCCTGGGCCACAGGTCTGCGCATTCCTTGGCGACGGGGCCTGTGATACCTGAGCCTATGAAAGGAAACAAAAACAATTCAGCACTGCGCCGGAGCAAAATTCAGATCATTAAGTTAGTGACAAATTTCAAGAAGAGATGCAAAATGTTCCATCACTGATTGAGACTTAACAGCACATGGCGACTGCCATCTCACCCATAAGCAATGGGATTTATTATTCCTTCATTGACGACTTACCCAGCCACTGAGCAGACAAAGCAAGTGCTTAAAGAAGGATACCAAAGAAGATCTTCAATTTATAACTCACCTTTCATTTCTCCTTTGTTATTCACTATGACCCCAGCATTGTCTTCAAAGTATAGAAAAACGCCATCTTTTCGTCGATACGACTTCCGCTGTCGTATCACCACTGCAGGATGCACTAGATTAAAAGGGAAAAGTTGTATAAGCATATATACACTTGACCTTGAGGTCGGATCAGCAATACTCCAACATCTCTATGCTAAAGCCTGTTATTTGCATTCAAAACCAGCTTAAAGCTCAGGGTAAAGATGAAACAATAATTGAGGCTCTGCGAACACTTACCCTTTTTCCTGAGCTCTGGCTTCCCTTTCTTCACTGTGGCCATGACCATGTCGCCCACACCAGCGGCAGGGAGCCTATTCAGTCGACCCTTGATGCCTTTGACTGATATGATGTACAGGTTCTTGGCACCTAAGTGAGAGAAGTGTCACAGTTGAAGTCAATAACTGAGCGAAGACCAACTCCGTACATTTAAGGCTGGTCCAAATACCATTTTTTGAGCTTCTAAGCTTTGGTAGTAAATCAACACAGAATATTCAAAGCTTCGGAGGGAGGGGGCTGAACATATTGTAATACCACGTCTAAACCGGACGCTGCGCCGCTACAAAATACAATATAACCCATCACGCGGTCTACACTGGATGCGGTGACAAATTCCCCACAGTAAACTGCTGCTGCATTTCATTTACAACATACTGACAAATTGTAA
This sequence comes from Carassius auratus, assembly GCF_003368295.1. Classification (NCBI taxonomy): domain Eukaryota; kingdom Metazoa; phylum Chordata; class Actinopteri; order Cypriniformes; family Cyprinidae; genus Carassius; species Carassius auratus. Next base: position 6,737,374 of record NC_039245.1, on the reverse strand, counting down.
GTGATCAACGGTTGCTCTGTCGCGTCTAGTGTAGACAGACTTTAGCTGTTGTGGCATGACATGAAAACTGTTGTGTCCGGTGTAGACACCATGTAATAAAGGCAGGAACCTCGGTCTGTCTGCTTGCATTTTTATTGTCGAGAACAGTTCATCAAGTGGCGGGTGTGTTGCTGCGGACCTAAAAGAGTGCAGCGTCTCATTTTGGTGCAATATGGACACGCAACATGTTCAGAATGAATAAACTACAGAAAAGTGCGAGTCAGAAGCAGCGTGCCTCACGCGGGCAGGGCTTATATGCTCCAAGAACGGACACTGCCCTAGTGATACAAAAAAAACAAAAAGAGCCTGCAAGAAAAACCCTTTTAATATAGACAAATTAAGTGCACTTTTATCTTGTGTAAAATTACAGATTAACATGGTGGATAGCAGCTTGTTATTTTTTTTAGGGACACACTGGTTGACTGGCCATGGTTTTTCCAGAATTGCGGACTACATTGTAATCATTTGCTATCATGTCATTGTGTGAAATCTGTGCACAGGACACGGGCAGCACTGGAAGTGCAGAGCTACATGTCGGAGGCACAGATAGCAGGAAGCAAACAGCCGCTGGTGTACGAATTTTCTCAGACTGTAGCTGAAGATTCATTGTTAATTGCTCCATTGTGAAAATTTCGTTTCACAGTTCCCAGCCAATCATTAATTTCTGGTGTTTCAGGTTGCAACCATTTTCTGGTTATAACCTTTTTGCAAGCTACCAACATAATTCTCATTAAGTATTCATCAGATTTGTCTTCTGATTTAAGACTTCTAAGACCAAAGTATAGAGTTAAATTAACTAAATTGGATGGGTTCCATGAAAATTCTCTAAACTCTTATGGATTTGCTGCCAATATTTCTGAACTTTAGGGCATTCCCAGAATATTTGGCTATGGTTGGCTTGATTTGAGCCACACAATCTCCAGCAGGTTGCATTTTTGCTTTAATTGGATATCTGAATAAAAAAAAAAAAACAACACTATAAAGCACATGACCATTTTTCTTTCTGCCTTTCACAGATAACCGCAATTATATTACAGCATTAAAAATAGCTTAAAGTTACTTAAACACTTACATAAACTGGGAGGTCTAACCAATACAGAAAGCTGAAAAAAAAAAAAAAAAAAAAAAGGTCAACTAAAAAGATTTTTTGCATTGAGGAAACGCGCATCTGTAAAAGCGCCCGAAAGACAAGCCATTACGCCAATGCATCTGCTTGAAACTTAAAATTACGTTTTATGTTTTGGGCAGCTTGGATTACACTTCCTGCATGAGCACATTCGGTTTCTGCCAATATTTGTAGATTTTGTCCATAGGAATGCTTTATTCAGTGCTGTAATTTGATGCAACCAGCAGTTTGAGTTCACTTTGGGCATTGTTCACTGTCATCAATGATTTTCATTTTCGATAATATACAATTTTATCGATTAGTTGTTGCATCCCTAATGCCAACCCACCGAACGAATATTCTGGTCAAGTCCCAAGTATGCTTAAAATTAGATCAACTGACATACAAGTCTGCTAACCCTCAGCTGGGTCATCAAAACAAGCTTAAGTTTGTTCCATCACTGATTGAGATTTAACAGCACATGGCGACTGCCATCTCACCCATAAGCAATGGGATTTATTATTCCTTCATTGACGACTCACCCAGCCACTGAGCAGACAAAGCAAGTGCTTTTTAGAAGGATAACAAGCTCAAATACTGGCAGATCTCATACCCGTGTTGTCAGCGCAGTTGATGACCGCTCCCACTGGGAGACCCAGGGAAATACGGAACTTGGCTCCCGATGACCCACCACGTCCTAAACAGGAGGACAAATGCATTAAGCTTTTATAATGGTAGGGTAAAACAACCAAAAGATACTGGTCACGTTTTCTGTTTGCTTAGCTAGACAGTAAGTGACTCCATTCATTTATAACTGATTGACTCCGGCTACAACAGAGACTTTAAAGTTGTCATCAGATGCCCATTTCCCACAAGTTGATATGATACTTTTAAGGTCTTCATGAAGAGTATATAACATACTTTGGTTAATTTCTCAGTGGTAGTGTAAAAACACCCTTTTTACCTCGTCTAAATCAGCTGGGTGGAGTTTTATCATAGGGTAGATTTGTACACGCATTTGTTCAAACACGTAAAAGTGAATTTAGCATCAGATGAACCCTTTAAATACCACCTATAAAAGAAATTAAATAAAATAAAAGACAAGCGGTCTAACGTTACATAAGCAAACAACCGTTGTGTCATTAACACTGCAAAGTCTCAAGTCACTTACATTAAATCGATTTTAAAAATTATATCACAAAGGAAATATTTGGTAAATATTTCTTCAGTGATAGAGACATTAGTTACGGTTCACGTTCACTGCCATCAAGAAGACCCAACAATAGTAGTGGCCAAGGTCGTTATTCTGCATAAAAGCCAGTATTTTCCACAAAAATAAATAAAGTGCTCATTTTAGGGTGAACTGTTACTTTAGGTCGGCTAATGTCTACTCGCTAACGATTTGCCTCAGAGTTACAGTAAATTAGTGAACTGACATTTGCTTCTCGCCACCACTCCGATTCCACTCGATACAGGGATTAAGTTACAGTATTTCTGATGAAAATAATACATCAGAATCTATTAGGCCAACAGTTTGTTTGCCTGGTCTATACCAGCTAAATAAAACTCAAATATGTGCATTACACCGGTAAATCACTACTCGCGACACTCCAGCAGTCTAACTTACCTGCTTCGTTGCATGTTGTCAGTCCAAAACTCGCACGTCTAGCGCTTATAAAAGTTACATTGCTTGTTATACATGCCAGTTAAAGCCATTCTGTGTTCCAAAACCTGCTTCCGCACAACACATTTTGAGTATCCAGTGTTAAATCATCATACTACTGGCTCCAGGAGCCCGAGTCTGCGGACTTTGTAAACATGGCTTCTCTCGCTAGGGGCAAATAACTAATAATATCCAAGATATTCTTGACAACTGGCGTCAATATATTGATAATATAAGTTCTCCACGATCAATTAAACCCATGCATTCCTTTACAGAGCTTAAGTGTATCTCATTTTAAAGATGATTAAGGATTTTCACATGGGTCTCTTACCTCTCTTGGACATTGTCACCGAAAGGGAAAGAGGACGAGAGCGAAAGGAATGCTGGGAAATAATCGTGCGCGCACCACAGCTCTCGCAGTATCCGGCGCATACTTCAACGCCATCATCCGGGCACCTACACTCAGTGCGGCATATTTATGCCTCGATAATGTATTTTAATCACGTGTGGGGAATTATAACCGCTAATAATAGAATTATTAAAATGTAACGTCCAGAATGTAGAAAATACATTGCAGATATACTGTGACGTGTGAGTCTGACACATTGAGAAGGTTCATCAGATTTTGCTACTTGTGCAGCTCATTAAACGATTAATCTGCGCATAAAAGGTGTATTAAATTGCAAAATACTGCAATTTAACTGGGGCCATTAGGACTGCCTATGCATAGGGCCCGGGATCTTGTGCATATATATATATATATATATATATATATATATATATATATATATATATATATATATATATATATATATATATATATATATATACGTGTGTGTGTGTGTGTGTGTGTGTGTGTGTGTGTGTGTGTGTGTGCAATATTTACATGCATTTCGTAAATGAGCTGTGTTAAAATTTTTAATTGTTAAAATCAACAAAACATATGCAAAGAAACACTTGTTGAAATAATAAAATAATAAAACAAGCACAAAATACTTAAACCTGAGATGATTTTAATACTATACAGTTATATGTTTCCATTTGACCAGCCCTTTGAAAATGAGTGTTTCTTATTGCATGCTCCACTTCCCATCTAAACAATCAAATATGTAATCATCATTATGGGGAACAACATTTTACTGTTGATGTCTAATACAATATGACAGTGTGTACATTTATTTGTTGGAATTAACACTGAAGTTGTTAATTAACACATAATATTGGACATGGAATAAATAATTTAAACATCAAACAATATTCAATACTTGCAAAAAATGCAATGTGCCCATTAACAACATGCTACAAGAATGAGATGGAAAAATGGGAAATCATTTTGTTTAAATACAATGTTTCATATTTAAATATGCAGTATAACTGCATCTTAGTAAGAAGTAAACAACATGTAATACAGAAATATACACATATTTACAATACCATTCAAAAGTTTGGGGTCAGTAAGATTTTTTTAGGCTGAATTCATCTGATCACAAAGCAGTAATAATGTGAGTTTAAAATAGTTAGCTTTATATTTTAACATATTTTAAAAAGTAGTTTATTCCTGTGACACAAAGCTGAATTTTCAGCAGCCATTACTCCAGTCTATGGCAATCTTGGAAATTGTTCTTTGCTGATTTGGTGCTCAATAAATCCTGATACGTTTAGCCTATTTGATTTTTTTTTTTTTTTTTACATAGTACGTCTTTTATGTCACTTTTGGTCAATTTAATGCGACCTTACTGCATAGAAGTATTTATTTTATATCTTACTGCCCCCTAATTTCTGACCATATATACCATGTATAATAGTGGAAGATTTCAGTAGTGCATGTTGCTTCTCAGTGGGTTTCCGATCTGGGTCAGGAAGGGAGGGGCTGGTGAGGTTGGCTAAAGAGGTTAGCATTGGCAGTTATCCCAGCGCAGGTTGTGTTTACCCTGGGAACAGACACCTGCATGGTGCTCTGCATCCCCTCCTGCCTGTCAGGAGAGCTGGTGCCAGGCATACTTCCCTTCATGGGATGGCATCCAGCCTGGGCGAGAACACTCTCTCTCTCTTCTCTTTCTCCTGCTCCTCCATCTGTTTGGATGTGTTGTCGGAGTCAGTGGCTTCATTGTCTGCTCGTTGGTTTTCCTCACAGGTAGCATGAGGGTGCGTCTGCCACGTTCCATCCTGGTAGGTGCAGAAACACACCGTCCGCTCATCAATCTCAACACGTTCTCCAGCTGAGATCACGCGATTGCCAGCAAAGCAGTTGGGCCCTATGAAAAAGAAACAAGAGCACGAAGCTCAGTATTTGGTTAGAATCATAGCTTCTAGCCCTCCCAAAAAAGAAAATTCTGTCATCATTTACTCACCCTAATGATATTCCAAACCTGTATGACTTTCTATGTTCTGAGGAACACAAAATAAGTTTTTGTTCATGTATTAAAAGTCAGTGCGGTCCAAAAAATATTACTTTTTACAAATATCTTCTTTTGTGTTCTCCAGAATATATGAAGTCATGCAGGTTTGGAACAACACAAGGGTGAGTAAATTATGACATTCATTATTTTGGGTGAATTAAGCCTCTACTCACTGTTAAATATATATATATATATATATATATATATATATATATATATATATAGCATATTTTGTTTTGAAATCTATACACATTGATTACCAATTTTTATATAAACATTACATACATAAACTATCACACACAATCTCTCCACCTCCAGCCTTCTGTTGTCAGGGATGGCCCATTGCCCCATGGTGCCTGTGCCATCTCAGCATGCCATGAACTAGTTCCTATTTATAGACGGCATGGTAGTAAGCAATCCATCGAACAATTCCATTGCATCATTCTTTTTCCATGACATCACCATGAACCATGGAGTAATCAAGAAAAAAATCAATCAAAAACAAGAGGTCCACATCATGAATGTAACTTCCTCATTGATCCTCAAAACAGAACCTTACATGCATGCCTCCCAAAACACAAATAGGTCTTGACAGATGCATGTGATGCAGATGCAAGTGTTTGTTAAAACATTACGTATACAGTAGTAATGACATTGAACGGGACAGACATGAATGTGAAGTGTTGCATGTGTAAAAACTCTCACCACTTTTGCACACAGGACAGCAATGGTTGGGTTCGTATACAGGATTCACACAATGCAATGCAGGGCAGCCGGATATGGTGCAGTAAACTTCTCGGTTGACTTCACACCGGCAACGCTCACAGGGTGACAACTGTTTAAAACAGGAACAAAGAATCACTCATTATACAATTTATTACTGAAATATTGATGATTGATAGTCCAGGGAAAACTACTATACTGTCAGATAATAGTAACAGGAAATTGCACCCAAACATATCAACTACTCTGAATAAATTAATCTGAAATAATTTCTTCATACCGTGTAAATATTTTTTCCGGTTGTGTACAGAAAAAAGCTGGGGCAGCATCCTTTCAAAAGGTACTAATATGTACTTTTAAAGTACTAATATGTTACAAATCAAGTACTAATTTAGGGGTAAATAAAATGACCTTTTTTTTTTAAATAAGGGTATTTCTCTAGTGTCTGAAGAGTGCAGCCTGTTTTGTGCCATACTCTGTATTGTTATCCCACAAACATAAGTTAATTGCTAAACAAAACACAGATATTAGATATCATGCTAATTTTATGATGTCCCAATTTGAAACCTTTCATTCCCTGAAAAGTGAGCAGTGTTGTGTAAAACAAAAGAAAACAATGCAAAAGGTCATCATTAGGCCTACTTATTAGAATCTCCGTAATAAACCTTAACGTTAGTGGAAAACAAATCAAAACGAAACATTATTATCATCATTAATATCCATTCAGACCAATATATTATTTTTTAGCCTAAGAACTTCCTAAGACTCACCCTAAATTCCTCCAGCATTCTGTACGTTTTGCCCCCGTACACACAAACTTTACTGACCGCTTCACACACGGGACAGCAGGACTTGTATGTGATGCGCGTGCATCTCGGGTGTATACGCGGACACTTGGGTCTGACACACACGGGTCCATCCTCTGTGCAGGTGCAGGGACACGCTGTGGAGCTCGGATAATAAACTTCTCCGATGCTATAGACAAAACCTTGATCGTCGATACAGAACTTGCCACGATAGTCTCCGAATTCGTATTCCAGCTCGGATTTTGAAGAATACTCTGATGCGCTTTGCAGAACGAAGCACTGGAGTGCAAATGAGATGCAAAGGACGAGAGATCGCATCCTTACCGGCAGTTTGTTGTGGTCTGGATTGTCATCATGCGCGTGGGGCAGTGCATGAACATATGTCCATGTTGCCCAATGACATAGACAAGAGAAAATGACCCTCCTCTGAATGTCACCATCAGTACTGTACAAACAAACTGTATTATGTTAATGACTTTAATAAGAAAACGTTTTCTTAGCATTTACTTGTTACATTAGGAATAGCATGTTCTTGTGTTAAACTTTTAGAATAATTCTAATCTTTTAAAAAATATTTTAAAATGTTTTTAACGTTTTCAAAACTACTCCTAATGACTTTTCCCTTAAAATAATATGGAAGTGGAGCATGAATGCACCTAGCCTGGGATACATAAGTGTAGAGCTGCACAGAAACGTGCAGATCTACCAGGAAAGATTGTTTTCATCAATAAATTAGACAACTTTTACTCCTTGTTCGCCATCTGCTGGTCAAATGACTGAAATGCAGCACAGTTGAAGGATCATAATGATCCAATTTCCATATCTGTACATTTTATGTAGCTTTGGCATGCTTGTATTTTAAGACATGTAAAATAAACAAACTATCCAAGACTTGCAAGTTACAACCACACAATTTAGTGATCTATACCTGAAATTACATTGATTCTGAGAGCTATTGACTTCTGAAATGAATCGAATTATTTTAAACAAACATGTCTTGCTTGGCTCACAGTGGAAAGTAACTCCATCAAAAAGTTACACTGTAACGGCCAATAACTACGCTGACGGAGCACTCTTTACTATCTGTGTCAGTCGTGACATTGTTCTGTCCATTGGTCTGCTTGCTTGCTTTTTTTGAGAGCCACCATACATTTTCACAGAGGGGGGTTTGTGAGTTTATGAAAAGATGATGAAATTATATAAAACAGTAAAAATAAAATGAATAAATAATTTATTAAAATAAAAACAACAATAATAAAAAAATACATCCCAAGACTAACACTTAGTAATAACTTTAAATATAAGGGGGTGCTTCAAATATTTTTTTAGCTTAAATGGGTTCAGCGGAACCCTCTCGATTACAGTCCAATTGCTGCTATTCTTAACTTTAAATTCAGGCTCAATAAATTTAAAATTTTTACTTTTGTTCAATTTACTTGTGTCACATTTCTGACCTACAATGAAGCCAAGATCTAATCATTAAACATACTTATATATATATATATATATATATATATATATATATATATATATATATATATATATATATATATATATATATATATATATATATAGTTGTATAATAAATTAAAAGAGTTGTATAATAAATTTACAGAAAGTTGAATTCAAAAAGATTAGAAAGGTAGTTAGATTATTTATTTTTGCCAAAGTGATTTTAACAATCTTGCCTACTTAGACCTACTTAAATCAGATAAACAAATGATAATTAAATACTACCTGAAAGGGGTGAAATAGCGTCGCCCTGCTTTCGTTTCTACCAGGGCCATATCTCTATATGGCTCTCGTTTCTACAAAGTTAGCTTCACTCAGATTCTTGCTGATGCAGTTAGTAATTTAGTTCAATTAGATTTCACAAGCCAGATAATCTGGTGACTCAGTGTTTAATATTATATATAATATACTTGTCACACGTTCTGTTCTAAACGTGGTTTCAAAGTTAGACGGGTAATTACAATGTTGTTCTTTTCGCTCGTTTTGAAATCTCTGACTCTTATTTTTAAAATTATTATAATAATTATTTATTATTATTATTTTTTATTATTATTATTTAGTTATGTCAACCTATGTGTGTACCGAAACGAACCTTACAACTTTTTATCTACATATTGCATCATTTGTAATGTAATTATATTTTATCAGTAATGACATGTACCTCCCGTGAACTTTCATTGGAAGACAACACACGTGATTTGGGTTCCGGAGAAAATAATTGGCCAGAACGTCTCATGAATAATTCATAAGGAGAAGAAAAACACACGTCTCTCATTTTTTTTTTTAACAATTGTAAACTTAAACACACTTAACCATTAAGGGATAGTCAGATTTTAGTGTACTTTATTAGCAGTTTAAAATGTGGTTGTGATACCGGTAACATGTAGCGATACTTGTTTATCTCTTCTCGACGCAGCAGGTTTTAGCCTAGTGGTGAGCGGCGTTGCAGTGAATGTGTTTGTGCTGCATCAGCTTACAGTTGTTCCCCCCAAATCGTTTTAAAGTTGTTTTAGCTTGATTTTAAAATCTGCTGCCCGAGAGATGGCATCAGCAACGACGACTGATCCGGTTTTTAATCCCGGAGCCATAGGGTTACAAGAGTCTCTAGTCCCCGCTAGCATGTTTGCTCCAGGCCGGGGATGCGGCGATGATGACGGGGCAGAGTGCTTCGAAGACGGGGAGATGTTCAACGGCGAGACCGTGGATCTCGGCATTGACTTCTCCAGCAAGGTAGGCCTCAAACAGAGTTAACTTAGCCTAGTTGTAGTACGTGTTAATGCGTTTACAAAAATTATATTATTAGTAACATGACTACACTTTGGACTTTTGAACTGACGGTTTTAATCAGGTTGTCTGACTTTCATTTCTGTTTGAGATTTCCACTGTTTTACGTGCTGTCCACTGAGTATTTAAAACCGTAAACCTAACCTAAGCTAGCCCGGCTGCTTAGCGATATTTTAAACCTATTTCTTAACGTCTGTATCATATGCACCTGTCGTAGCACAGTATTAAAATATTGTTTTCTGATTTATCCATCTGTGTGGGGTTTAGTGTATAAAGCAAGCTGATTATAGACTGCAACTCTGCATTACTTCCAATGAATGAAACACGGACGGTTAGTGAAGAAATGACAGCCTCACAACAACATCAGCTCAACACAGAGGGATTTCCCTTCAGAAGGAGGGAGAGGGGAGATCAATAGATCAGGGAATGAGGAAGTTCATTTTATAAACTGATAATTTTTGATAAATTACATAAAATATCCTATTATATCAGCTAGTTGCCAAGGCATCATTTCTCATATTCATTAGGTTTGACTTAATGTGCTAAAATATCTAAAGCTAAAATTTAACTAAATCTACATGAAAAAATAATAATAATACAAGACCAATACAAATGACAAAAAAGTTACTAAGATAAAAAAGAATCTGGAAATATAATAATAAATATGAATATGAACACAGAGTATAATATGCTAGTAGCGATCTTAATGTCTCTATTTTTTTATAAGCCTGCTAGAAAGTAATACAGTTGTATATAGCATCCATTTCAATATCACTAGTAGCTAATTATTATTTCAAGTAACCACTACATAATCACGTTATAAACGACAAATTTAGGTTCTGTATTTCACACATCCACCATTTATTCCAAATAGTATGAATTTGATTGTTTTTTGGCACCTAAAGTATTAATACCTAAAGTAAAAACTAAAACATTCCATGTAGTCTTTCAATTATGATGAGGTACTAGAAGTAAATGCATTATAATTAAACAAGAATTAGAAAAATGTTGTCTTGAATAGAAGTTGTATAGCATGTCATCGCACGGCCTGACTTGACACGTCAGCAATTCATGAAGTGATTTAGGTCTACATATAATCACCAGCACTCATCCTCGATGGATGTGGGAACCAGGGCAGATGACTGCTCATGTTTTCTGTTGTGGCAGCTGCCTGTTTTTGTATGGTTGGAGATGAGCACTGTTTTGCTGAAACGTGTTTTGCATGAAGCTTCATCACCGTGGCTTGTGTAACATTACTCCACATAAGAACTGATGTAACATGCAGTAAAGTCGGGCAACTCTGTTTTCCAATGCCACTGATGACTTTACACTGGGGTTAAGTCAGACTGAGCTAACAAAACAAAAGAAAGGAATGTTGTTCCACAGTCATTCCGTGCTTAATGAGATTCTTTTCTGTTGTGTATCTTAGATAGCCCTGGTCAGTCCCAATGGAGAACAGTATGACTTGTTACTACGGCATCTGCGTGAGAGGATGGACGAAGGCTGCGGGGAGACCATCTATGTCTTGGGGGTGGGTTCAGGTGAGTAACTGAGATGAGAGCAGTGAGATTCGATTTTAGTTTTTTTAAAATGTATTATTATTTTTAAATGAGTACCCACAAGAGTGCTCTTCTCTCACTCTTTCAGATGGAGGAGACTATGGTTTGAATGAGAGTGATATGCAGGCGTCTGTGGCCACAGTAAGGTCCATGTGTGAGCAGATCGAGGCAGACCTCATCCTGTTGAGAGAGCGTGCTGAAGCTGGCGGCCAGGTCAGAGATTACCTTATTCGACGTCGGGTGGGAGAAGCTGACTTCCTGGAGGTTAGGTGAGTGATGAGAACATGGGTGTTTTCTGCAATTAAAGTCACAGTTCAGTTTAACCAAAAATAAACACTTGGTCTAATGCACTTATGGTTGCTCAAACATCATATACTTTTTTTTTTTTTTTTTTAGTGGACCAATGTTTAATGGAGATGTTTAGGAGAATATCCAGGCTGCTATTTTCCATACAATGAATTTTGACAATGCAAAAGAGCAAGAAAAGTTAATCCAAAAGAGCAAGAATGTACATATAACCTTTCAAAAGTTAATGAAAACTTGTTTTTAGGAAGGGGACATTAAATTGGTAGAACGTGACAGTAAAGACATTTATAATGTTACTAAAGATTTCCATTTCAAATAAACTGTTCTTTTGACTTTCTATTCATCAAGGAATTTTATCACGGTTTTCACAATATTAAGCAGCACAACTGTTTTCAGCACTGATAATAATGAGAAATGTTTCTTGAACATTAGAATGATTAATGGAATACATTTAATTCAGAGATATATTCACATTTATTTTAAATTGTAAATGATATTTCACATTTTTACAGTTCGAATAAACACTGGTAAGAATAAGAGACCTCTTTCAAAAACATGTTAAAATCACCAAACTTTTGAACAATAGTGTGGCATGTCAAAGATCCATATGAATCATGCTCTATTAAGGGGCATCTTTAATATGTTTTCCTAGTTTCAAGAAGCTTTTTCCTTATTGATTGTAGGCTGGAATACACTACATAAGTTTTAAAATCTGAACCGATTTTACAAGCAATAGGCATCATACACTTAATAACTTTGTAAATGGTGAATAAGGAAAACTGTCCATCATGCGCTAGACAAATGGAGGTCACACACTACCAGAAGTTATTCAGATAACAAAAAAAAATAGCACCTTGTTGCTAGGAGATGCATGACAAATGAATCCAACACGTGTTCTAAAATCGACTGAAAATATCAAACATGTTTGATTTCCTCTTACTGGATGGAATCATAATCTGATGTCTGTGACCATTATGCACTACACAACTTTCTATGAAATCTGTCAACTCAAATCTGCAGACTGGCTCTGACTTTCGGGAAATGACGTCAACATCTCCAGATTTTAAATCGGTGGGAAAAAAAATGTAGCGTATTCCAGGCTTAACCATAGACTGTATAAAGACATGGACCTAGGGTCCGTGACATCACCCATAAGTTTTCAAAGATGCTTTTGAAGCCAAAATCTTGGCAGCGCGTCACTCCAGGATAATCACAAATGGGCACGCGCACCTAGCTCGACCGCGGTGACAGCGACCACAATCCACCTGTCACTCAAGTGGCTGCACCCTTAATTATGCAGAACTTGAAGGCTTCATATAATTGAAATGTATGAACTATTAAAAAAAATTACCCCCTAACAGTTGTCATGAAGGGCAAAATTAGCTATATAGACCAAAATCATGTTTTGAACCAGGCTGTAAACGTTTTTTTTTCTGCTGTAAAGTTGGGCATTTAACATAGGGAGTCATCTGGATTGACTCCCTTTTGCAGCCAGCCTCCAGTGGCCAGTTGAGGAATTACAGTTTAAGTCACTTCCGCATGGGCTTCATGAGAGAGAGCGGGTGGTTGTCGCTTGGGCTTAACTCTAAGTCATGATGGTGTTTTTCTCAGGGTGGCTGTAGTGGGGAATGTGGACGCCGGTAAGAGCACTCTGCTGGGTGTGCTGACTCATGGAGAGTTGGATAATGGACGTGGTTTTGCACGACAGAAGCTCTTCAGGCACAAGCATGAAATGGAGAGTGGCCGCACCAGCAGCGTGGGCAACGACATCCTGGGATTTGATCAAGAAGGCCAGGTAGTCAACAAACCTGACAGTCACGGAGGCAGTCTAGATTGGACCAAGATCTGTGAGAAGTCTTCTAAAGTCATTACCTTTATTGACCTTGCTGGCCATGAGAAGTACCTGAAGACAACTGTGTTTGGAATGACTGGCCATCTGCCGGATTTCTGCATGCTGATGGTAAGGAGGGGGATAAAGCTCGGTTTCATAACCAAGTGAGCTACCTTGATTTCTTCATATGAAGCTTTGATTCCTTCAATGGCAGCATTCTAACCAAATGAAACTTCATAAACCGTCACTCTCTGTTGTATGTGTGAGGCACATGAGAAAAGACTAGACTCACTGTTGCTCATTTTTAGTAGTCTGACATTAGCATGTTATAACCAGCACAACAAATATTGGTTAAAATAGTGCATTTTAATTGAATTTACTTGACTTTAAAATCCAAAATAAATTTCAGCTGTATTGGCCATTCAAAATTAGTGCTAAAATGTGGCATATTTTTGTAAGGAATGTTTTGGACCAACTTCATGTTTGGGAGTACATTTAAAGTGGTGCCAAAGTGAGCAGCTTACTAGGGTTTGGAACAGAATGCGTTCATGATTGTTGATATCCCTAAATTGACTCCGTCTCTCTTGCACAGATTGGAAGTAATGCAGGAATTGTTGGCATGACCAAAGAGCACCTGGGTTTGGCATTAGCTCTCAATGTTCCCGTCTTTGTGGTGGTTACTAAGATTGACATGTGTCCAGCAAATATTCTTCAAGGTGACCCATGAGTCCACAAATAATGCCATTCGCTTACTATGAACTAAATGGTGGAATATTGCATGAACTGCCATACTAATGAACATTGTCTTTTCAGAGACCTTGAAGCTCCTGCAGAAGATCTTAAAGTCTCCAGGCTGCAGAAAGATCCCTGTCCTAGTCCAGAACAAAGATGATGTCATTGTCACTGCATCCAATTTCAGCTCTGAGAGGTGATGCTGCCCCACAATACACATTTTTGCTTATCGCTGACTTGTCGCTCCAGTTATTCTCCAGACTCCCACATTTTTTGTTTTGTTTTGTAGAATATGTCCCATCTTCCAGATATCGAACGTCTCAGGGGAGAACATGGACCTGCTGAAGATGTTCCTGAACCTGCTCTCCTCCAGAAGCTCATTTAAAGACCATGAGCCTGCTGAGTTCCAGATAGATGACACCTATTCAGTACCTGTAAGCACGATGTCTGTCGCCATTTCTATGTTTATATGTCTCCCCTCTCTCATCAGTCCAATCATTTTTGGGCAGGGTGTAGGAACAGTGGTGTCTGGGACCACGTTACGAGGGCTGATCCGACTCAATGACACTTTGCTTCTTGGACCAGACCCTTTGGGTGCTTTTCTACCCATCACAGTCAAATCCATTCACCGCAAGAGGATGCCTGTGAAAGAGGTCCGTGGTGGACAGACGGCCTCTTTTGCTCTGAAAAAGGTATGTGGTGTGAGTTCCAAACTAAATGGCATTAAAGGTGCTGTGTGTAGGATTGACAACGAGTGGTTAAACTAGGTATTGCAGTCCAGATTATAAATATTGGACTTTTTTTCACCCGACTCCTCCTCCTCAGACTTGACTGCACACACAGGTTGCCAGATTGATGACACAAACAGGAACGAAGGCCCTTGATGATGAATGAAATGAAATTCACTGTATTTTCCACCAACTGGCAACCCGGGGTGTCAAAATACAATTGGGTAAACTGACAGTGGGTGGGTTTCACAAACCAAAACAAAGTTCCGGCCAGGAACGCACATTTTCAAAGAGGAATTACTGACTGTAGCATTGTTTTTCAGATAAACAAGTATTTTATCTTCGCCTGTTTCTTAAATATCTGCAAACATATCGTGGTATGTTTATGCTTTAGTAGAGTCAAAAATGTACATACAGTAACTTTTGAATATTGAGGAGCCAAATAATTTTAGTTGATAAATTACAGAAATGCTCCGTAAAATGTTTTTTCTGGAGTTCCCAGTTGACGTTGTCTCTTTAGTGTGTATATGTATGTAACTGTTTTATAAGAATATTTCTACCCGTTTAGAACAAAAAAGTTAAATATATGGTTTGAATTACAATTAAAGGCTCACTGCCAACTAATTCCAACTAATAGTTCCTGATTATTTTTATTAATTATTTTATTAATTATTTTACTGATTATTATCAGACATAACCAAATAATCAATTCCGAAAGAGAATCAGTTGCAGGCGATTTACTCTGAATCAGATTCACTCACTGAATCAGTTTCAGTAAATCTTTTTCACTGACACATTAAAAATCGCTTCGCATACATCTTGCTGTTCATTGCAATATTCCTTCTCATTTCTCTCTCCTTCAGATCAAGCGCTCATCAATAAGGAAGGGCATGGTCATGGTGTCCCCACGATTAAACCCGCAGGCATACTGGGAGTTTGAGGCTGAGATACTAGTTTTACATCACCCAACCACCATCTCACCTAGATATCAAGCAATGGGTGAGATACATGCCCTTGCTCGCTCTAAAATATAAATATGAGATTGATCTTGTACCATTTCTCTCACCTGTCTCTTCCTTCCCACAGTGCACTGCGGTAGCATCAGGCAAACAGCCACGATCCTCTCTATGACCAGCGACTGCTTACGCACAGGAGACAAAGCTACCGTCCACTTCCGCTTCATTAAAACCCCAGAATACCTTCACCTAGACCAGAGGCTCGTCTTCAGAGAGGGAAGAACTAAAGCTGTAGGCACCATCACAAAGGTCAGCTTCATGAAGCATAAGACTCAGAAGAAATATGAATACGAAAATCGTTTTTGTCTAGCAGATGAGGATCATGAAATGGAAATTGGCATAATAATTTTTTTATTTTGTAAATATTCTTATCTATTTTTTTTATTTATACATGCATTTATTTATTGCATAATGTATTGGCTATTATTTATTTTAAATTATTTTTTACTATGTAAATCATGCATGCATGTAATGTAATGTAATATAATAGAATTTTTCCAAACAGTTTAAACTTAGATGATCACTTGTTCTTTTGGCTTGTAGTTGCTTCTTTCAACAACTAATCAGCCGCCAAACTCTAAACCTCCCCAAATCAAGATGCAGTCAACAAAGAAAGCCCCGACTAGAAGAGAGGATGGAGTGGCCCCGTCCAGTGAGGAGAACGCTAGCACAGGATCGCCAGCCGCTCAGCAAAGTGTACCACAGCAGGTAATAACAACAGATGAGGGGAAGAATACTAAATGGAAGTTGTGTTCTGCTTGGATTTAAAAGGCAATTTGTCTTCCTGCTGTTTTGTCTGATATGTCCAGTCTAATAGCTTTCTATCACTTTTTCCCTTCACTCCACCTGTTTTCAATTTCCTTTCGATTCACACGAAACATTTACATTTCTTCACCTACATCACACTCTTCTGTTGCTTTTCTTCACCTGTGCGTTCATTTCATCCCTCATTTCCCATAAACTCTCCGTTACACTCACCTTGTTTCACACCTCGTACTGCTTCAGACAGAAATGGAGGAAGACCCTCAAAACAGAGAGAACAAGGTAAAACGAGGGACAGCGAGTGACTCACTCATTCCCCCTCACAGGAACTGTGCTCTTTATAGAGTCTCAACATCCTGAAAGAACAGTGCATGATGCATCTTTTACCCAAATTATACTGTGGCCTGGAAATGAGTGAAGCTTGTGACCGAGAGGGTGTCGTCTCTGTACACAAGATAATGAACACCCTATTGTTCCTGTTATTGTGCCTACTATTTTGTTAGCTGAATTTATGTTAGAATTGTTGCAATTTGAATTTTAGACTTTAACCAAAATATTGGGGGGGGGGTATTGGGGGGGGGGGGGTATGGGGGGGGCTTATTTGATATTTTTGAATTTGAATTCTGCATGTGACCTTTTGAAATTTTGGGTTGTATTTTAAGGAGTTTCATTAAAAAAAAAATATATTTTTTTTTTTTCTGGAAGAGCTAAAATTATTTTAATGTTTTTCATATTTTAAATTTCGTCTATCTGTATGATTTTAAATGAATTTCTGAATACCATTCTCAACAGTTGAAATATTTCAATTAATAACCATCTAGAATTCAAATGAACAAAATTCAGATCTTTCTTAATTTTTTCTGAAACTGAAACGTGTGTAGTTACATTTTGCAAATCAAACATTTATTAATATTGGTGGTGGGGGGTTAATAATATGCCTATATAGTTTTTAGAATTTTTATTTTAGTTTAAGTTCGTTTAGTACAAGTTAAGCTGAAATAAAAATATAAAGTTTTTGTCTTGGCAACTAACTGAAGAAAAACATTTTCAGTTAATGGTTTCATTAACTAATATTAACCCTGTAAACTACATGTACTTACCATGTAATTATTCAGTGGAGCTGCTTATTATTACTATTTTACATGTGATTCTGCTGCGGTATAAAGTGGTAAATGTTGCCACAGCAGGATCAAGTGTAAAGTTTTTGAAGTCAGCAGTCATCTTCTAACTTCCTTCTCCTTCCTTCTTGAAGCCAAAGTCTGGAGGCAGAAGACGAGGAGGTCAGCGGCACAAAGGCAAACCTCAGAGTAACTCCACAGTGACCCTCGCCGGTGCGGTCGGGGGCTGCTAAACTCCTCCTTTCAAGAGTCCAAGAGTCACACCTTTTACCTGCCCACATGGACCGGACCACTTTGATGACCAGGCTTAAGAGTTCACAGAACCAACATCCAGATTGTTTTGTGAACTTTAATTTATTATAAGACATGCGTGTGTTTGTAGACTGTACAGATCGTAGATACTGAGACACATACTATAAATGTCAACTTAAAGCTAAATTTGAAGTCCATTTCTTCTTGCGGAACATGACATCATGTTCTTGCTCTATGGCGGTCATTCTTAACATGTTTTTAGGATAATCCCATTGGAAATTATGTAACGCTCTGGCTGACCTCTCCATTATGTAGCGAAGTATTAACAAGACCTGTCACACAGTTGCATTTAATTTGAATTGGCATTGTTATTGTGGACCATGATGATAAGAATGCTTTCGGGCAGTGTTGGGGGCTGAAGACATTGTGACTGCAGAGTTTGCTGGCAGCTTGTTTAGTGTGAAATGTGAGTTTTAAAATCTAATCACACTCATTGCTAATTACCTCGTATTACAGTCTGTTTACACTTCCCCAAATCACTAGCATTATCAGGCCTGACCAGCTTAGCTCAGGTTCTGGAAACTTTTTCAAATGAGATACTTCAGAGTAGTCAGCGGAACAACAGAATGTAGATCTTAAGGTTCTAAAATGTGTCTAATAGTTCCTCATTGGGAAACTTTACAAACCAGTGCCAGTTGTTCTTAAGAAAAGTTGATTTAATATTATTTTTTTTCTCAGATGTGATCGACAGGTCTCTACAACACTTGCTATAAATTCTTTCAGATTATTTTATTGTTTACTGAGCTTTAGTATTTAAACCCTTTAGGCAACATGATACCTGGACCATTCTCTGCGTTTTGTGAAACTCATTTTCCACAACCAATATACAAATAAACTGATGTTGACAATTTGAGCAGTGTGTGTGATTCTCTTTTTGTTGGTCAAGAGTTTGGTTATCTAGTCCAGGGGTCTTCCAACTTGATCAGAACAAATGCACCTTTGTAGGATTAAATCTGGAGCAGGGACCTCTGTTATATTCCATGGCTTATGCCTAGCATTTTAAATCCTTACAATAAACTTTTTTATTTATTTATTTTATTTAATGTTATGCCATCTAGTGGTGTCTTTCTTCAGTTCAGCCCAGGAGATAATTCACCTAATGTTTTTGTTGACCATCATCTTCTTGGAGTTCATTCAATAAGCAGTATAATTATGCTGCTTTGTAGAAAAAAACTTTTTACCTTGAGATGTGTTTGTAGGTTGAAGGAAGGCATCTATGCCCGAAACTTTGGTTTGCAGCTGATATATATAAAATAGTATGAAATAGACAGTTCAATAATGACTTTAATTGTTTTTTTTTTTTTAATGTGCCTTTGATCATTTGGGGTATTTTTGGACTAGTTTGCAATAAACAGTTTCCCTGATTATTTCACTAACTGAATGTACGTCACAATACAGAAGACCCCTAAAATACTGAAGACCTTGTGACTTCAATACAAATGATTATTTCTTTCTTTATTTTTCTTAACAGATAGAGATTTTTGTTTGTAATTTTATTTACGTACACATGATCCGTGATTGTGGATATGATCTAAAGCCCTGTGTGTTTGACCATGCTCAACCAGTACAGACTAGTTTATTGTTCAAAACAACCATGTCTACCAATTTCAAGAACTATAAAATGGACCCTTTTTCTTTCATTTACAGGGACATCGAATAGTGCCAGTGCAGGCTCTTCCAGAGAAGACACTGACAGTTGTCTAGAATTCAGAGCAGTACATCATGACTACATGTGGACTGTAATGCTGCACTGGACCTTCATCTATTTCACATCTCAAAAAAAGTTCTGTCATCAG
Organism: Carassius auratus; assembly: GCF_003368295.1. Lineage (NCBI taxonomy): Eukaryota > Metazoa > Chordata > Actinopteri > Cypriniformes > Cyprinidae > Carassius > Carassius auratus. The sequence continues at coordinate 6,717,683 of NC_039245.1, read as the reverse complement.
TAGCTTTCTGTAGATGTAATTGGATGTTGCGGATGTGAGGTGGTCACCACAGGACATTTTTTAAGAGATCTGATTCAGCTAATTGGATAATCCTCTGAAGATCATTTGACATTGCGAAGATTTTGAAAATGCATTTAATCTCTAATTGTACAAGCCTGATACACACAAACGTGATCATTCAGACTGAATTAGCTTTTCAAAGCAATCCTTCAGGAGTATAACAGCTGGGCCGACAATCTTATGCAGAGATCACTGGCAGTCAAGAATACTTAAGAGTAAATGGACCAAAGGGTGCAATAGTTATTTAGCTTTGGAGGAGAGGAAGTGTTTGCAGGCAGTCCATAGTCTGCTTCCATGTCAAGTCTTGGCAAAGGACTCCTCCTTTGTACAGACTCTTAAGAGTCACAAAAAGTGTAACTATTGTGCCAAGACACACAAACACTGACCATTTCAGCCATGTGACAAAGCTGGACAACGAATGAAGATGAATTTCAGGTGTGATCCCTGTTTTTCTGCAGATGGAGCGTGATTTGGTCTGTGTGTGAAGCTCACAGGAAGTGTGTGATGGTTTAGCCATCAATGTCCCAGCTGAAGAGGTGATGTTTCACCAACATGTCCTGAACTCCCTCCTTCAGGGGCCTCTGCTCCTTCTCCTGGAAAAAGAGTGGGGTAAAGTGAGTCATTCGGTAATGCACTGCACTGATTAAACAACGCTCCGTTGCCTCGAATGGCTGAACTAATTAAAAGAAATGGCTGTGCTCAGCACTCCTGCTGATTTTCATGACTATCTTACTGTAATTAAAGTGCTTGAGAGCTCGAGTCAAGATGAGGTCACGGGTGACACGAGAACCACGATACACAAATGACAGCTAAAGGTCAAAGTGTACATTCCTCAACAAGCTAACATTAGCACTAATGGCCTCAGGTTTCAGGTGAACATGGAGTCACTGAGGAACTCTTGACACCAGGTAATGCCTCCCAATGCTACTTACAGACAACATGAAAGACTCCTATCAGCATCAAGTCTAAATCCAGACTGAAAACAGGATTGCATAATTCATAATCACAATATAAGACACCCAGAATACTCACCCCTAAATTTTTTCAACACAGTCTGAACTTACACATGACAAGATTTTAAATTAAACAATACATTCCCATGCCAAAAGGACTTTTCAAATGAAAAGATGCCAATAAATAAATAAAATTGAGAGTAGAATCAGACAACTTGAAAAGAAACAATTTTATTCAGCAAGGACACTTTCAATTGATCAAAAGCAACACTGAAGACATTTGAAAATAATTGTTCTTTTGAACTCATCAAAGATTCATCAAAGAAACAACAGTTTTCAGCATTGATGATGATAATAAATGTTTCCCTGTGCATTTAATAGTCATATTATAATGATTTCTGAAGAATCATGTAACACTTAAGACTGGAGTAATATTGCTGAGAATTCAGCTTTGCGTCACAGGAATAAATATATTTTAAAATAAAAAACAATTCTTAAAAAGCGTTTAATAATATTTCACAATAGTATTGTTTTACTGTATTTGATCAAATAAATGCAGCCTTGCTAAGAGACAAAAAAAATTATATATTATTATATTATAATTTATATATATTATAAATTATATATTAATATATATTAGTTTCATCATGTATAGTTAAAAAAAAGTTTTTGCCATTTAGTTGCATAGGGCTTGGTGTGAGCAGGCCTTCATCTACGAGCGTCTGTCTGAACTAAACATGGTGTAGAGCAGTATTTGCTATAAAGTTTCATTAGCAATCCACACAAAAGCTGCTGAACTGGTTTTTAAAGGTTTAGTTCACATTCTGTGAAGCCACTATGTTAACAGCAGTGACACACTACTACTACTACCACTGACTGCTTCTGCAGCTAATCATCAAGCAGCAGGCTAGTAACTAGTTGCCAGCATTACCTAGAGGTCCCAACTAAAGAGGTGATGTTGGACCAAGACATCCACCACTTCTGATTTGAGAACAGGAGACTTCTGGAATGGCAGATAAATACTCAGATGCATGTTAGCCTGTGTGTGTGTGTGTGTGTGTGTGGGAGGACATGTGAGACATTGAGTGAATGTGAGTGGAGGAAGTGCCAGTCTCTCACCTCTTTTTTGGTAGGCAGCTCACAGTCTTGGGAGAGACTGAAGGCAAACTTTGAGAGAACTCTGAAAGCAACACAGACAAACCCATGTCAGTAATGCACTCAAAATAAACCAAAATAACATTTATGGCAGTCATTTCTAGTGCACAGATGGGGTTTTAACGAATTATATTACAATTAATTTAAATTACAGATTACTAAAGACTTAATTTGCTCAAAAAATAATCACAATGGCTTATGATAAAATGTTTACACAGAAAATATATTAACCGGAAAATTCAAAGTCATTTTTAGATTCTAATACGTGAGATTTTATAATTCACAATTTTACTATTGAATGGTATTTTTCATCAAATATATACAGCCTTGGTAAGAGATTACTTTAAAAAATATAAAAAAAATATAGCTGCAAGTAGCGATTACTGGGGTGTAAACACTAAGACATTTAAGCACAAGCAAAAATGCACTGTGTATTATTTAACGCCTGTAAGCAGCTCATTCAATGATTTAAAAAAAGAGCTTTTTTGGCTATTCCAGGTTATTTACCCTAGAAATGCTATATTTAGAAACATATATGTCTGTCATAGCCACCTTTTGTCTGATCTCCGTGAAACATTGGATGCTTGTTTAGAATCACGTGTCACATGTGCTCACCAGTTTCTGTTCGTGTTCAGTATTTATAGACTTTTATGTATATCTGGTCACGCTCCTTTTCTAAATGACCCTGTTATAGCTGTCCAAAGGGGAAAATTCTAGCTCTATACGAGTCTATGACTTACGGTTTGGTCTGCCTGATCAGTTTTAGGTGGAGATTGCTGATCCTTGGCCATTCTAACAATTGGAATAGGGTTTCAGCGGTATGCGCTCGAACCTCTAATTCTCGAAATCATCTACTATTCATATGATTAAAATGGAACGCTGGTAAAAATGTAACTAAAGGAATCATTTCGACCAATCTGCAAACTAAATTTGCTAAAAAAAATATTACTATGGCTTATCAGAACATATAATGTTTTTTTTTTTTTTTTTTTTTAATAATAATAAAATAAAAAATGTAGATTAACCAATAATTCACTAATTCAATCAATTTTATTTCCATTACTAGACTTGACAATTAAATAAAAAACAAACAAATTTGAAAATTTCTGATTTAAATTGTACAATTATGTTTCAGTTTCCACTTCTTTCTGAACCATTTATGAGCTCACTTTCAGGCCAGAGGCTCAGTCTTACCTGAGTTCACACTTTATCTGAACCCAGCCAGGGCTGCGCAGGAAAGAGCAGGGATGGTACCATTTCTCCACGGCACTCATGCTGGAACACAATACCTCCAGCCAGAGGTGCAGCACCTGCTCGCTGACATAACACACATGCAGATAAAGAGAGTATAGGCCGCGCACATGCATTGTGGGAAGAGAAAACATAACAGCAGGGTGACTTACTTTAAGCCCACACAGATGAGTGAGCGGAACTTGACGTCCATCTGAACGTGTGCAGCGTCGTGGCTCATGTTGACAGACTGCACTGCCTGAGATGACAAACAGAGAGCGCTCAATATACAAACGTAAAACCAGTGCTCAACATCTCTTTTGTAAAACTCACCCTGTAAAGAAGCTCCTCAGGTGTGAGCACCTTCCCATCTTCATCTAACCTAAAGAGACGAAGCGGCCGTCACATCAGCAAACATCATGATGATTTCGAGAAGGATGGATCTTATGTAACTACATGTCTCACCTGTAGGTCTTGCAGAGCACCAGTCTGGAGTAGACAGAGTTGAAGTCTCTCTCCACTTCCCTGCTAGCTGCCTGTGATCAACACACACACACACAACTTAATCTCTTTCACTCACTTAAAATACAGTGGAGATCAAAAGTTCAAGTCCTATTGAAGTTAAACTAACAGGAGTACAAAGGCAGTTTTAAACCATATTTCATAAATGAATTGTATTATGAAGCACTGTATAAAAAACATAAATGAGATATTTGAAAAAGAACTGATCAAAATTAGAGAACAGGTTATTGGTGTTAATCTGGCATCTAGTGCTAATTTCCTTAATCATATGACAAACCCTATTTAACTGGCAGCACTGTTTAAGGTGTCTAAACCCTGCAAAAGGAGGCGGTCCAGATGAAGGCCAAAGGAATGATCCTTTCAGCCATCGCAAGAGAAGTTGGTCAGTCCAAATCTCTGATTTCTGGAATATTGCAGCTCAAATATTGAAGTCCCTCATGAAGGCTGGTCATCCACGTAAGGCAAATGCACTAGAGGACAGGATCATGTGGAGACTCTCAATGGGGAATCGGTTCAACACTGCAGCTGGAATTGTTCGCCAATTCTGTCTCGGCATGTATAAGAGAAGTCGGATATTATTTATAAAGATTTATCAGAACCTCCTTCAGCAACATGTGGTGCCTTCCCTGCAAGCATATCCCAATCAGCTTCTAACTTCTGACAACTGACAAGCCTTTTAGTTGTAATCACCTTTCATGATGATCACTGTGTTTTCCACAAAATTAATGAATTGTTTTTTTATTAAGTATTTATAGATTGTTCTATACTTTATCAAGGAAACACAACCTGCTCTTACCTCCTCGATGAAGAGCCATGGGTGACAGGGTCCTCCCAGTATGGAGGGCTTCTTCAGGCCATGCTGAAAGAGGGCCTTGAGAGCAGGACACAGTGTGCCCCTGACCAAGTCATTCACTGCCTCAGTTACGGTGTCATCTCCAGCCAGAGAGTACTGAACGACAAGAACATATGTGCATGAGACGGTTAGGACGTTTTTCCCTTATAAACAGGAATTCAGGCACAATGCAAATTCAAAAGCAAAGCTATTACCTCTTTACTTCGTTCATCCAAGACATCCACAAATTTAGCAGGAAACCAGCCTAAAGGGACAAAAGGTTTATGGGAAGTAACTGACTGTTCTAATGAGTTGTAAGTAGATTTTAAGTGTATTTGGAACCATTTCTGAAAATCAAAGACAAGCTCAATGTGTAGTGTAAGCAGATCTCAGCTCACCTCTCAAGCCGTTCAGCTCCCCAACCCAGCAGTGCTCATCTTTCTGTGAGATGATCTAAGAATAAACGCAGTTAAGGAACAAAGCCAAGGCATCAGTGAACATGTTTAGATGACAGGAACAGCAGGGGCTCACTGTGATGATGTCATTCTTTCGAAAACCCAGTTCATCATCGTCGTGTCGCTCGAAGTCCAGCAAGGCTTTGGCTCGTCTCCGACGATTCCGAGACACAACCAGGAAGTTCTCGTGATCCCTTTGATGGCTCTCCATAGAATAGTCCGGAGTCAAATCCTAGAACCAGAGAGAGGAGAAATGTGCAAACTTATGTTAACAAAATCTAAAAACAGTATGGGCTATAATAACAAAAATATTTCTAATACTAAATATTATTACTATTTTGAACACACAATAATGATAATAATAATAATAATAATGAGACAAATAAGCTGGACAGATATATATTTGTTGGTAATAATAATAGTATTAATGATTATCATTATTCTAATAATTACAATATTTTACTGTAATTATTATTTTTGCAGATATTTAAATAATTACAATTATTATTACCAATTAATATCTCTTTGTTATTGTCCTCTTGCATTATTGACAAAACAATTTTCCTGTTAGACACAATCTGCAGTGTATAAAGCGCTATATAAATAAAGACGACTTGGCTGGACTCATCAGGTACATGAGTCAGGGTTCTGTTTCGAATTGAATTATTCCCGACAGATTCTAAAATGTGATTCATGTGATGGTGTGGCTCTTACAGTGCTGCCGTTGCGGGGGTCCAGGCAGTGAAAGTGCTCTGCGGTCCGACTGATGGCTTCTCTCAGCGCTGCCACCAGCTCCGTCTGTTTAATGTTTTTGGCCTTCAGCGCCTCCACCTCGTCCTCCCCCCAGAGAAGCGAGCTCAGAGTGGATTTCCTATGCAGGCTCTGTCTGCGGACCACCTGCACAATGACACACACCTATGAGTGAGCCTGATTTCACATTTTGTATATTGCAAATACAATGTGTCAAAACGTGGGCATCACAGATGATGATCCGAGATGCTGTTCATGTTCTCAACCTTGCTGAGGTTGGTGTGGAGGGAATGGGAGTTGCCAGAGTTGAGCTGGGCCTGCTCTGCCAGGATGTAGGCAAGATGCTTGTGTCTGTGTGCATCAAGGTTTTCCTGAGACAGAGACCCAGCCAGACGCACAGCCTCGCCCAGCACAGCCGCCCCGTCCTCTAGTTGACTGGGCAGATCTGAGAGGGTGTTGAAGATGGATGCCGAGTTCTCAGATGATACCAGTTCTTCCTCCTTTACAATACAAGAACAAACCATTGTTACTGACTGTGTGGCAAACCAAAATCTCAACACTTGTTTAACATACGAAAACTTAGTTCATAGAATGATTTTTTATTAAAAAACTTAAACAACCTTGATCTTCAGCATGCCCAGTGTAACCTGGAAGAGCACCACTGAGCTCTCGTAGAAGAGCAGGTCCCAGATTCGCAGCAGGATGCGGATGTCCACCACACTGGCAAAGGCAGTGAGGAACCAGTGCAGCGTGATTAAAGAAAGCTCTTAGAGGGAAAACATGAACATTAGAATTGCTTTTTTAAATTTTCTACACTCTTTGGAGCAAAACAAATTAAAAAAGTAACGTGCATTAAATATTTTTGAGGCTGTGGACCCACCAATGTCATGCTCCTGTAGCAGCTGGTCTAGACTCGGCAGATACTGCACTATGAGCTGTCTGAGCACACGCTGGTCAGTCTGAACTCCCAGCAGCGTGGAGGAGAAGTATGAGGGAGGCAGCAGGTCCTCTATCAGTGCACACATCATCCACAGTGCATCCTCCTCCTCCAGAAACAGCAGCAGGCAGGACACCACCTGTATCAAAGACAAACACACACCTCTGAGTTTGACCCCCGGTGACCCAAATGTTAGGTGACAGAGAGACAAAGAGTGTGATAAGGTTGCTTCCCACCATGCCTGTGCCCTGACAGTAGCCGATGTCTGGATACAGCCACGCCAGCCCTCTCAGGACCCGCCTGAGTTTGGGCACCCCCACACTCGACATGGTGCTGAAGCACGCATTAGTGGGCATGGTCCGCAAAAGATCCTTTTCTATCTGCAGCACAGACAGAGAGATAACCATAATAAAATCAGTACTGGAAGAGGGCTATGAACAGTCTGAGGGTAAGTGTGTATACATGAATGAATTCGAGCTTTCAGTTGAAAAGGCGGCAATCAAATGAATCACACATAAAATGCATATCAGTGTTACCTGCAAAAACTACCAAATTAAAATAATTCAAAACTGTTATTCAAGCAGATGTATCAAATTAAAATATATATATATATATATGCCTTTTTATGTGTTTATTTATTTTAAGATCATTTAAACTTAATGGGCATTACAGTGAGCCTTAGTGAGATTTTTTTAATATGCTGATTTGGTGTTTTCAAGAAACATTTCTTATTGCTATTACTGTGTAAAGCAGTTGAGTAGTCTAATATTTTTTTGAAAACCGTGATGCATCTTTTCAAATTTCTCTGACAGCTCAATAGTTTCCATTTTAAATAAAGCTCTGACTCCATCAGATCCGTGGCAGAGATGACATGTACCTGTTTGGCTGCTGTGGTGTCATCATTAGAGCTGTTTTTGACTATTTCCTTGTAGCAGATTTCTGATGTTCTCTTTTTCTGCAGGGCCCCTGACAAACGCATCCACAACTAAGGGAATGCATGAAAGAGACAATGAGGAACAAGACAGATAAACACACGAGATCCAGTAGAGATGCGGTTGGAAGATCTTAAATTTGAATCGCACCGCTGTTCTCATGGGAATCTCTGAAAGTAGCAATACAGCATAAACAAGATATTACCAAAACATCATGTCCTATTTCAGTGACAATAAGAATCCCTCAAGCATTAACACGGTTGCCATGAGAACATTACATCAGCAGATTAGCCGCCTGATGGTGTGTAACAACACAAGGACAGCCTGTAATATGCTGTGAGGTAAAAACACAAACAAGTGCAGGTTCTGAGTGCTGACCTGTGGTCTCATGCTGTGCGGTATGCCCCCCAGCACCAGGGTCCGAAGGCGATCAGAGCGAGCCAGTGTGGGGGAGATCTTGTCCCATGTCAGGTCTCCTACAGTGTGATTGTGCGTGAACTCCAGGTGGGCTTGCCAGCGAAGTCTTTGCTGAGGGTCTTCTCTCTGAGGGGCTCCCTCACCACGCTGACATTTTCTTGTCTCAACCCCATCTGAGATATAAAAAAAAGTCTTAACACTTGTCAAAGACAGTACTAGATGAGGCTTGCTTTTTCACTTGACATAAAAATTCCAGGGGGATACCCTTCTTTTTAAACCGGATCACTTGCTTTTCCAAAAATTAACTTGTGACAAACAACATTTCTACAACAAAGCTCCTACATAAAATATTATTGGCAATAATTATACATGCTAGCATTCTCTACCACTATTTATTTATTTATTTACTTTTTCGCACCAAGGCTGCATCTATTTGAACAAAAACAGAAAAACTGTAATATTGTAAAATATTATAATAATTTTAAATAACTCTATATATAGCAGCCATTACTCCAGTCTTCAGTGTCACACCATCCTTCTGAAATAATTCTAAATATGCTGATTGTGTATTGAAGGATTGTTTTTTATAATATCAGCAGAAAACAGTTGTGGAAACCATGATACATTTTTTCCAGGCTTCTTTGGTTGACAAAGTAAAAAAAAACAGCCTGCATTTAAAACAGAAATCTTTTGTAACGTTATAAATGTCCTCACTGTTGCTTTGGATAAATTAAAAAACAATTAAATATTGTTTGTATGCAAACAAACACTTTCTGAGCTCAAAGTTTAGAATGGTACAGTATATAGAGCATTATGAAAACTGCCTGAGATGGTGCAGAATCATAGATTATGCAAAATTCAGCCTATTGAATAGATTCATTGCAGTGTAAAGACAAATCCAGTTTTTTTTTTTTCTTCTCTCTCTGTGGTTGTCCTAGATAAATGTTAGAGTTGGGCCCTGCTCAACTTTTAATGAGTGCTGATGTTCCCACACTAACCTTCACTATCGATCCGGAACCCGAATTCATCATACTGCACTTCTGCTTCCATACTGGAGTCTTTCTGCAACAGTCAGAACAACGTCTCTGACAGATGAGCCACTTCCCATGAAGATGTTACAATAACATAACATTAATCGGCCACTTACAGCATTATTAAACAAGCCCTCTAAGAAAAAAGAAAAAAAAAATTACACAAGTAAACTACCTGACAGTACTTGGCCAGGATGTCCTGGGGCCACATGCTGGGTGTGAGGGCCGAAAAAGGGCCCCCTGGGGCTGGAGTGTATTTACCTGCTAAAGAGGTCAGAAGACCTTATGAAGGGATGAACTGTGTTTGACAATAGACAAATACAAATATGCTTCCATATATTTTTATTATTATTGTTGTGTATTCATTCAGTAAGCTTACTTGACATGGTCCTGGAGTCTGAAGAGTGCTTCTTTAGCGTCTAAAGAGAGGAGTCCGTCTAGAGCAGGTCAGGTGAAGGTTCACAGGCCCTAGATAAGGGGACCAAAACAAACCAAAAACATTCCCCTAAGACAATATAAATCCAAATAGAGAGCGTGATCTCTGCAATTCACTGAAAACAATCACCTCAAAGTAGGCATTTAAAAGAGTTAACAAGGCAGAATATCATATAACAACATTAATTTAGTGCAATTAAAAAAAAAAAAAAAAAGTCTGCTATGAGGAAGTGAAGCGTCTACAAGCTTTTTAAAGCTAAACTTGAGCTTTATGCATCTTAATGCTGTCCTCCTTCATGCTCCAGTTCTCTAAATCATCAAAGACATACACGATGGCAAGCTAAATCTTCAGCAGCACAGCATGTTCAGATAAATGAATAATGCCAGTGGGTCCCTTACACGACTTCTCTCTTCATGACACTAACATCAGCTGTTTTTACAGCCCAGGATAAGGCAGTCTTTGTTTCTCCACTAAACTCATGACAAACC